>NW_024713927.1:0-25914 GCF_018991925.1 Homarus americanus
ATCAGTGGCCTTCGTTTCAGTTACGTGGCTGGTGGTGGGATACTGTGGTGGTGCAGGTATGTGAGGTGGAGGGTGGAGGATGTGGTGGAGGATGCTGTGGTGGTGGAGGATGCTGTGGTGGTGGCGGAACTTGGGGTGGAGGATGCTGTGGGGGGTGGAGTATACTGTGGGGTGGAGGATGCTGTGGGGTGGAGGATACTGTGGGGTGGAGGATGTGGGGAGTGGAGGATGCTGTGGTGGGGATGTGCTGTGGGGTGGAGATGCTGTGAGGGGTGGAGGATGACTGTGGGGGTGGAGGATGCTGTGGGGGTGGAGGGATGCTGTGGGGTGGAGGATGCTGTGGAAGTGGAGATACTGTGGGGTGGAGAGATACTGTGGGGGTGGGAGATACTGTGGTGGTGGAGGATACTGTGGGGGTGGAGGATGCTGTGGGGTGGAGGATACTGTGGGGGTGGAGGATGCTGGTGGTGGAGGCAGCAGGGTGGGGAACTGTGGGGTGGAGGATGCTGTGGGGTGGAGGATGCTGTGGGTGAGTGCTGTGGGGTGGAGGATGCTGTGGGTGGAGGATACTGTGGTGGTGGAGGATGCTGTGGGGGTGGAGGATGGTGTGGGGGTGGGGGATGCTGTGGTGGTGGAGGATGCTGTGGGCGGAGGATGCTGGGGGTGAGGATGGTGTGGTGGTGGATGATCTGCAGTGGGGTGGAGGATACTGTGGTGGTGGAGGATAGTGTGGGGGTGGAGGATACTGGTGGTGGAGGATACTGTGGGGGTGGAGGATACTGTGGGGTGGAGGATGCTGTGGGGAGTGTGGAGGATACTGTTGGTGTGCATGATACTGTGGTGGTGGAGGATACTGTGGGGTGGGAGGATGGTGTGGGGGTGGAGATACTGTGGGGGTGGAGTATGCTATGGGGTGGGGGACTGCTGTGGTGGTGGAGGGATACTGTGGTGGTGGAGGATGCTGTGGGGGTGGAGGATGGTGTGGGGTGGAGGATGCTGTGGGGTGGGTATACTATGGGTGGGGGTACTGTGGTGGTGGGGATGCTGTGGTGGTGGAGGGATACTGTGGGGGTGGAGGATGCTGTGGTGGTGGAGGGGATGCTGTGGTGGTGGAGGATGCTGTGGGGTGGGATACTGTGGTGTGGAGATGCTGTGGTGGTGGAGGATACTGTGGAGATGCTGTGTGGGGTGGATGATGCTGGTGGTGGAGGATACTGTGGTGGTGGATGATGCTGTGGTCTGTGGATGATGCTGTGGGGTGGAGGATGCTGTGGTGGTGGAGGGGATGCTGTGGTGGTGGATGATGCTGTGGTGCGTGGATGTACTGTGGGGATGGAGGATACTGTGGTGGTGGATGATGCTGTGGGGATGGAGGATACTGTGGGGTGGAGGATGCTGTGGGGGTGGAGGATACTGGTGGTGGAGGATACTGTAGGTGGAGGAGGATATGGGGTGGGGGATGCTGTGGTGGTGGGAGGATGCTGTGGGGTGGGATGCTGTGGGGGTGGAGGATGCTGTGGGGGTGGAGGATGCTGTGGGGGTGGAGAGATGCTGTGGGGGTGGAGAGGGAGAGCTGAGGGGTGGAGGATGCTGTGGGGGTGGAGGATACTGTGGTGGTGGAGGATACTGTGGGGTGGAGGATGCTGGGGGTGGAGGATGCTGTGGGGTGGAGGATGGTGTGGGGGGTGGAGGATGCTGTGGGGTGGAGGATGGTGTGGGGGTGGAGAGAATACTGTGGGGGTGGAGGATGCTGTGGGGATGGAGAATACTGTGGGGGTGGAGGATACTGTGGGGATGGAGAATACTGTGGGGGTGGAGGATGGTGTGGGTGGAGGAGGATGCTGTGGGGTGGAGGATGGTGTGGGGTGGAGGATGCTGTGGGGATGGAAATGCTGTGGGGTGGGGATGGTGTGGGTGGGATGCTGTGGTGGTGGGGATACTGTGGGGTGAAGGATATTGTGGTGGTGGAGGTTACTGTGGGGTGAAGGTTACTGTTGGTGGTGTGGGATGCTGAGGGTGGAGGATGCTGTGGTGGTGGAGGATGTTGTGGTGGTGGAGGTTACTGTGGGGATGGAGGGATACTGTGGGGTGGGAGGATACTGGGGTGGAGGATCTGTGGGGGTGGAGGATGCTGTGGTGGTGGAGGATACTGTGGGGTTGGAGGATACGTGTGGTGGTGGAGGATGCTGTGGGGTGGAGGATGAGTGTGGGGGTGGAGGATGCTGTGGTGAAGGATGATGCTGTGGGGTGGAGGACACTATGGGGGTGTGGGATGCTGGAGGGGTGGAGGATACTGTGGGGGTGGGGGATACTGTGGGGGTGGAGGGACACTGTGGGGTGGAGGGGGCTGTGGGGTGGAGGTTACTGTTGGTGTGGAGAATGCTGCGGTGGTGGAGGTTACTGTGGGTGTGGAGGATACTGTGGTGGTGGAGGATACTGTTGGTGTGGGATGCTGGGGTGGGAGGTTACTGTTGGTGTGTGGAGAATACTGCGGTGGTGGAGAATACTGTGGGGTGGAGAATACTGTGGTGGTGGATGATACTGTGAGGGTGGAGGATGCTGTGAGGGTGGAGGATACTGTGGGGATGGAAAAACTGTGGGGTGGAGAATACTGTGGGGGTGGAGAATACTGTGGTGGTGGATGATACTGTGAGGGTGGAGGATGTGTGAGGGTGGAGGATACTGTGAGGGTGGAGGATACTATTGGTGTGGAGAATACTGAGGGGTGGAGGATACAGGGGTGGAGAGATGCTGAGGTGGAGGATCTGGTGGTGGAGGATGCTGAGGGGTTGGATGAACTGTGGGGTGGAGGGGGATGCTGTGGGGTGGAGATGCTGTGGGGTGGAGGATGCTATGGGGTGGAGGATGCTGTGGGGTGGAGGATGCTGTGGGGGTGGAGAGAACTGTGGGGTGGAGAATGCTGTGGGGTGGGAGAATGCTGTGGTGGTGGATGATACTGTGGGGTGGAGGATGCTGTGGGTGGAGGATGCTGTGGGGATGGAGAGCTGTGGGGGTGGAGAATGCTGTGGGGGTGGAGGATTGGTGGGGTGGAGGATGCTGTGGTGGTGGATGATACTGTGGTGGTGGAGGATGCTGTGGGGTGGAGGGATACTGTGGGGGTGGAGGTTGGTGGGGGTGGAGGGAACTGTGGTGGTGGAGGATGCTGTGGTGGTGGATGATGCTGTGAGGTGGGGATGCTGGTGGTGGATGATGCTGTGGTGGTGGAAAAACTGGGGGGTGGAGAATACTGTGGGGTGGAGGTTGGTGGGGTGGAGGGACTGTGGTGGTGGAGGATGCTGTGGTGGTGGATGATGCTGTGGGGTGGGATGCTGTGGGGTGGAGGATGCTGTGGGTGGAGGGGGGGATACTATGGGGTGGAGGATGCTGTGGAGGTGGAGGATGCTGTGGTGGTGGAGGATGACTGTGGTGGTGGATGTGTGTGGGGTGGAGGATGCTGTGGGGTGGAGGATGCTGTGGAGGTGGAGGGATGCTGTGGTGGTGGAGGGATGCTGTGGGGTGGAGGATGCTGTGGAGGTGGAGGATGCTGTGTGGGGTGGAGGATGCTGTGGTGGTGGATGATGCTGTGGGGTGGAGGATACTGTGGGGTGGAGGATGCTGTGGAGGTGGATGCTGTGGGGGTGGAGGGATGCTGTGGAGGTGGAGGATGCTGTGGTGGTGGAGGATACTGTGGTGGGGTGAAGGATGCTGTGAGGGTGGAGGATGCTGTGGTGGTGGAGGATGCTGTGGAGGTGGAGGATGCTGTGGGTGGAGGATGCTGTGGTGGTGGATGATGCTGTGGGGGTGGAGGGGATGACTGTGGGGTGGAGGATGCTGTGGAGTGGAGGATCTGTGGGGGTGGAGGGGATACTATGGGGGTGGAGGGATGCTGTGGGTGGAGGATACTGTGGTGGTGGAGGATGCTGTGGTGGTGGAAGGATGCTGTGAGGGGTGGAGGAATGGTGTGGTGGAGGTCTGTGGTGGTGGAGGTACTGTGGAGGTGGAGGATGCTGTGGGGTGGAGGATGCTGTGGGGGTGGAGAAAGCTGTGGGGTGGAGAATGCTGTGGGGGTGGAGGTTAGTGGGATGGAGGAGAATGTGGTGGTGGAGGATACTGTGGTGGTGGATGATGCTGTGGTGGTGGAGGATCTGTGGTGGTGGGATGCTGTGAGGGTGGAGGATGCTGTGGTGGTGGGGATGCTGTGGGGTGGGAGGATGCTGTGGGGTGGAGGATGCTGTGAGGTGGGGGATGCTGTGGTGGTGGATGATGCTGTGGGGTGGAGGATGCTGTGAGGTGGAGGATGCTGTGGTGGTGGAGGATGCCTGTGGAGGTGGAGGATGCTGTGGGGTGTAGGATGCTGTGGGGTGGAGAATGCTGTGGGGTGGAGTTAAGTGGGGTGGAGGGAGACTGTGGTGGTGGAGGATGCTGTGGTGGTGGATGATGCTGTGGTGGTGGAGATGCTGTGAGGGTGGAGGATGCTGTGAGGGGTGGAGGATGCTGTGGTGGTGGAGGATGCTGTGGTGGTGGAGGATGCTGTGGTGGTGGAGGATGCTGTGAGGGGTGGAGGATACTGTGGGGTGGAGGACTGTGGTGGTGGAGATGCTGTGGTGGTGGAGGATACTGTGAGGGGTGGAGGATGCTGTGGTGGTGGGAGGGATGCTGTGGGGTTGGATACTGTGGGGCTGGGATGCTGTGAGGGTGGAGGATGCTGTGGTGGTGGATGATGCTGTGGGTGGAGGATGCTGTGGGGTGGAGGATGCTGTGGTGGTGGGAGGATGCTGTGGAGGTGGAGGATACTATGGGGAGGATGCTGTGGGGTGGAGAACTGTGGGGTGGAGAATGCTGTGGGGTGGAGGTTAGTGGGGGTGGAGGGCTGTGGTGGTGGAGGGATGCTGTGGTGGTGGATGATGCTGTGGGGGTGGAGGATGCTGTGGTGGTGGAGGATGCTGTGGTGGTGGAGGATGCTGTGGGGTGGAGGATGCTGTGGTGGTGGAGGATGCTGTGGTGGTGGATGATGCTGTGGTGGTGGAAGGATGCTGGGGGGTGGAGGATACTGTGGGGTGGAGGTTGGTGGGGGTGGAGGACTGTGGTGGTGGAGGATGCTGTGGGGTGGAGGAGGATGCTATGGGGGTGGAGGATCTGTGGTGGAGGATGCTGTGGGGGTGGGAGGATACTATGGGGTGGGAGAAACTGGGTGGAGGTTGAGTGGGGTGGAGGGAGACTGTGGTGGTGGAGGATGCTGTGGTGGTGGAGGATAGTGTGGTGGTGGTGGAACTGGGGTGGAGGATGCTGTGGGGGTGGAGGATCTGGGGGTGGAGGATGCTGTGGTGGTGGATGATTCTGTGAGGGTGGAGGATGCTGTGGGGTGGAGGGATGCTGTGGGGGTGGGGATGCTGTGGTGGTGGGATGCTGTGGGGTGGGGATGCTGTGGGGGTGGAGGGGATGCTGTGGGGGTGGAGAAGATGGTGTGGGGTGGAGCATGCTGGTGGTGGATGCTGTGAGGGTGGGGATGCTGTGGGGGAGGATACTGTGGGGGTGGAGGTACTGTGGTGGTGGATGATACTGTGGTGGTGGAGGATACTGTGGTGGTGGAGGATACTGTGGTGGTGAAGGATACTGTGGGTGGAGGATACTGTGGGGGTGGAGGATACTGTGGTGAAGGATGATACTGTGAGGGTGGAGGATGCTGTGGTGGTGGAGGATACTGTGGTGGTGGCGGACACTTTGGGGGTGGGGGATACTGTGGGGGTGGGTATGCTGTGGGGGTGAGGGATACTGTGGGGGTGGAGGATACTGTGGTGGTGGAATGATACTGTGAGGTGGAGGATACTGTGGCCATGGGATGCTGTGGGGTGGAGGATGCTGTGGTGCTGGAGGATACTGTGGGGGTGGAGGATAGTGTGGGGTGGAGGATGCTGTGGTGGTGGATGATACTGTGGGGTGGAGGATGCTGGGGGTGGAGGATACTGTGGGGTGGAGGATGCTGTGGTGGTGGAGGATGCTGTGGTGGTGGAGTATACTGTGAGGGGTGGAGGAGGATACTGTGGGGGTGGAGGATGCTGTGGTGAAGGATGATGCTGTGAGGGGTGGAATGCTGTGGTGGTGGAGGATGCTGTGGTGGTGGCGGACACTTTGGGGGTGGGAGGATACTGTGGGGGTGGAGTATACTGTGGGGTGGAGGGATACTGTGGGGGTGGAGGATACTGTGGGGAGTGGAGGATACTGTGAGGGTGGAGGATACTGTGGGGGTGGATGATGCTGTGAGGTGGAGGGATGCTGTGGGGTGGGAGGATGCTGTGGGGGTGGAGGATGCTGTGGGGAGTGGAGGATGCTGTGGGGTGGAGGATGCTGTGGGGTGGAGATGCTGTGGGGTGGGGATACTGTGGTGGTGGAGGGACACTGTGGGGTGGAGGATGCTGTGGGGTGGAGGATACTGTGGGTGGGATGCTGTGGTGGTGGAGGGATGCTGTGAGGGTGGGGCTGTGGGGTGGAGGATGCGTGGGGTGGAGGATGCTGTGGGGTTGCGGTATACTGTGGGGTGGAGGATACTGTGGGGGTGGAGGATACTGTGGTGGTGGAGGATGCTGTGGGGGTGGAGGGATGGTGTGGGGTGGAGGATGCTGTGGTGGTGGAGGATACTGTGGGCGGAGGGATACTGAGGGGGTGAAGGATGGTGTGGTGGTGGATGATGCGGTGGGGGTGGAGGATACTGTGGTGGTGGAGGATGGTGTGGGGGTGGAGGATACTGTGGTGGTGGAGGATGCTGTGGGGGTGGAGGATACTGTGAGGGGTGGAGGATGCTGTGGGGTGGAGGATACTGTTGGTGTGGATGATGCTGTGGTGGTGGAGGATCTGTGGGGTGGAGGATGGTGTGAGGGTGGAGGATACTGTGGGGTGGGTATACTATGGGGTGTGGGGGCTACTGTGGTGGTGGAGGATACTGTGGTGGTGGGAGGATACTGTGGGGGTGGAGGATGGTGTGGGGGTGGAGGATGCTGTGGGGTGAGGATGCTATGGGGTGGGGCTGCTGTGGTGGTGGAGGATACTGTGGTGGTGGAGGATGCTGTGGGGTGGAGGATACTGTGGTGGTGGAGGATACTGTGGTGGAGGATGCTGTGGGGGTGGAGGATACTGTTGGTGTGGATGATACTGGTGGTGGAGGATACTGTGGGGGTGGATGATGCTGTGGTGGTGGAGGATGCTGTGGTGGTGGATGATACTGTGGTCGTGGATGATACTGTGGGGGTGGGGGATACTGTGGTGGTGGAGGATACTGTGGTGGTGGATGATACTGTGGTCGTGGATGATACTGTGGGGATGGAGGATACTGTGGTCGTGGATGATACTGTGGGGATGGAGGATACTGTGGTGGTGGAGGATACTGTGGTCGTGGATGATACTGTGGGGATGGAGGATACTGTGGTGGTGGAGGATACTGTTGGTGTGGATGATACTGTGGTGGTGGAGGATACTGTGGTCGTGGATGATACTGTGGGGATGGAGGATACTGTGGTGGTGGAGGATACTGTGGTCGTGGATGATACTGTGGGGATGGAGGATACTGTGGGGGTGGAGGATACTGTAGTGGATTTCTCCCTTACAAACGCTGTTTGTCGCCGAGTAGCCGACCCCGCGAATTCCACAGTGTGTGCCTCGTGGTCTGGGACAACCAGCGCCACCATACATCACGGAGGGTCAACTACTATGCCATGCCTACCCCCCACTTTTTAAGACTTGACCTCGTGGTGACCTGCCTCTTTCTACCTACACCAACCAACCAGCCAGCAACACCTCCTCCTCCTCCGCCTGCCTGGCGGTCCTTGCTCCCGCCGGAGAGCGTGGCGACCCACAAGCTGGTCCTCCTCTGAGCATTCTCACCAACCAGCTCTCTCTTCTTCTAGCTACAGCCGCAGCAAGCTACACCACCTCCTCCGCTGCTGCCCGGCGGCCCTCGCTCCTACCGGCGAGCATGGCGACCCACAAGCTGTCCTCTGAGCACCCTCACCAACCAGCTCTCTCTACACCACGCTTGTAACCACGCTGCCACTTCCCAGCACCAAGCTGCATTGTACATCCAATACAACATGTATACAGAGAGCACATTGTGAGTTTCCTTTCTCCATCCCATCCTGAGTGTGAACCCAAAACATCCAATACCCCACAATACTATGTACTGTATCATTATTCTAAAATTTAACTGGTTAAGTTAATTAACATAATTGGTTAATAGGTAAAAGGTTCAGTTAATCAAGCAAACTCTACAGGTGTGTATACAGTACAGAACATGGACAATCCTAAACCAGGAGTCTATATAACTCATCCCATATCATGCGTCACTAACCCCTTGCTGGTGGAAAAATAGATTTTCTTTATGTGATTTCACATTCTGCTGCTTGCCATCTTGATCCACACCAACTAAAGCTGTCAGTTTACACACCACACCACTGGCCATGCTGAGGGTGATCAAGTCCTCTCCAATGTCCTCTGAAATAAAATGAACTTACATATAAAATACAGTACTGTACAGACACATACCTGGAGCTGTGGACACAAACAAGCACCACAGAGTTGCTGAACACCTTGGTGAAACATAACTACTGTAGTTGATAACTTAACCACTGGTTAGTTATCCACTAGACAAAACTGTGTTGCTCTAAGACTGCTAAGTGTGTTGGTCACCTAACCAGTGGATAAATCTTTTTGCCTATTGGTCAAGTCTCTTAATCCCTTACCGTGAGCATTACTTGTTTCATCATGGCCATGACCAAGCAACTCTGCAGAACCTAAGAGAAATTTATTTTATAAATTTTTTTTATGTAGTATCTTCCATTTTAATCATATCTTTTACTACTATCCTCTTCCCCACTAATCGGCTCGTTAGCCACTTGGGCGGTAGGTCACTTCTATCTTATGCACCGTTGGCAAGAACTGGCTTCTGAATGTACCTGAACCTGCACCACTGCTGGTTAAATCTGGTCTTGAATCAGCTCACACTTGATGTTGTCACAAAACAATCTGACAGATTGTTCCAAGATTTCTCAACTCTCACCCCGAAAAAGTTTGCCTTCACAGTTTTCTGGACTTGTGTCTTCCTCAACCTTGAGCTGTGACCCCTTGTGGGGAGGGCATCCACCAGCTCCAGGTATGGACACTTGACTGAGTAGTGTCCTCCGAGATATTTATACACTTCAATTAGGTCTCCCCTTACCCGTCTGTAGTATAAGCTAGGCAGTTGCAGGTGCTCTTATCTCACTGGTGAGCTAAGGTGCCGTAGTGGAGGCACCAGTCTGGTGGCCCTCCTTTGGACATTTTCAATCAACTGATAGTCCCTAGCACAGTGGTTCTCAACCTTGTTTGCCCCATGCACCCCTTTCACCGTATGTCAGAATGTCATTCCCCCCCTCCTTTCCAAGATTGTCTGCCTCAAAAAGTGCATTCCAAATAACATGCATATAATACTGAAAATCCTTTATTTTTTCCATATTAGTATCAGTTTCCCCCCCCCCCCTTAAGACCTGAGGGGGGAAATTCCCCCCTGGTTGAGAACCCCTGCCCTAGCATATCTTGGGGACCAGATGGAGCAACAGTACTCCAGGCTGGGAAGCACCTCACTCTTGAAGATCGTTACGAGGGAGGGACTGTCAATACAGTATACCTAAACGACCTTCTTATAAGACCTACTACAGGTAGTTTAGCTGCTTGATTCACCTTCTTCATAAATGGCCCGAGAACTTCATTTCATTGTCAACATACACATCAAGGTCCTTTTCACATTCAGTCTCTGTTAATGTTGTTTCTTCATCCCATTGGGACATATGATTACCCTCCTTACTGTTGGTATGATCCAGGAGCATCCTCTTTAACTTCGTGACTGTGAATCTTAGCAGCAATTTCTTTGACCAATCTTGAAGCTTACGGAAATTTTTCTGTAGCTCTTCACAGTCTGTTTGGTTTTTAATTTCCCTGAATAACTTGGCATTGTTCACAAACATTTGCATGGAGGAATGTATAGCTTCTACCATGTCATTTATGAAAGAAACAAACAACAATGGGCCCAATTCACTGTCCTGTGGTACCCTTCTTGTCATGGGTACACATGACGATTTCATGCCATCAGTTAACACACAGTGCTTGCAATCGTGAAGAAAGTCTCCATCTCTGATCCGCGCTAGGACACTTCCCCGAATCCTGTACCCTTCCAGTTTAATTTTCAGCCTTTAATAGGGTATGGTGTCAAAAGCCTTGGAAAAATTTAGGTATATATTATCGGTAATACCAACCTGTTCCAGAATTTTAGGCTCCAATACCTTGAGTAATTTTGTTAAGCAGGATCTTCCCAGCATAAGTCCGTGTTGACAATCCTTTACAAGGTTGTTTTGCGGTAGATGTTCCATCATGGCATCTCCTAAAATGCTCTCTAGTACGTTACCATTATGCTGGTCAGTCTCTCTGGTCTATAATTACAGTACTGTATTCATGGAGTGACAATTGCCCTTCTGGAATATAGGACTCACAATAGCCATTTTCCAATCACTGGGGACCTTTTGCTCATCCAGGCATTTACAGAACAAGCTCTTCAGGGGCTCGGCAAGCTCGTTGCACAACTCTCTTGGCACTCTGGGATGCACCATGTCAGGGCCAGGACTTTTAATTTTTTACTTTTATCCTCTTCGCCACTGATCGGCTTGTTAGCCGCCCGGGCGGTCGGTCACGTCTCTGTCACGCACTGTTGACAAATACTGGGCATGCACTGGCTCCTGAATGTACCTGAACCCACTCGTGTTGGTCAAGTCTTGTCTTGAAAGAGCTCACACTCGGTGCCGTCACAACACTCTCTGGTAGATTGTTCCAAGAGTTTACAACCCTCACTCCAAAAAAGTTTGCCCTCAAGGTTTTCTGGACTTGCGGCTTCTTCAATCTTGGGCTGTGACCCCTTGTGGGGCGAGCGTCCGCCAGCTCCAAGTAAGAACACTCAACTGAGTAGTGCCCCCTGAGATGCTTATACACCTCAACTAGGTCCCCCCATGACCGTCTGTAGTATAAGCTAGGCAAGTTCAGGCGCTCCAATCTCTCAGGGCAGCTGAGGTGCCGAAGTGCAAGCACCAGTCTGGTGGCCCTCCTTTGACCATTTTCAACCAAATGACAGTCCCTAGCATATCTCGGGGACCAGATGGGGTGACAGTACTCCAGATGGGGAAGCACTTCAATCCTGAAGATCGTTACGAGGGACGGACCGTCTAGATATCTGAACGACCTTCTTATAAGACCCAATAATTTATTTGCCTGATTTACCTTCTTCTCGCAATGGCCCGAGAACTTCAGCTCATTGTCAACATACACACCTAGGTCCTTCTCACACACAGTCTCAACTAGTGCAGTTTCTTCATCCCATTGGGACATATGATACGCCTCCTTACCGTTGGTACGCCCCAGGTGCATCCTTTTACACATCGTGACACTGAATCTCAGCAGCCATTTCTTCGACCATTCCTGGAGCCCACAGAGGTCCTTCTGCAGCTCTTCACAGTCCGCTTGGTTCTTAATATCCCGAAATAACTTGGCGTCATCGGCAAACATTTGTATGGAGGAGTGTACAACGTCAGGCATGTCATTTATGAAACAAACAAACAACAGCGGGCCCAATACACTGCCCTGTGGTACCCCACTTGTTACAGGTACAGATGACGATTTCGTGCCATTAATCACCACACACTGCTTGCGGTCATGTAGAAAGTCTTCTATCCATGCTAGGACATTTCCCCGAATTCCGTACCCTTCCAGTTTGATTTTCAGCCTTTCGTGGGGTACACTGTCGAAAGCCTTAGCAAAATCTAGGTAAATATTGTCGTTATTACCACCCCGTTCCAGAATATGGGTCCAAATATCCAATACCTTGAGCAATTGTGTTAAGCAAGAGCGCCCCGGCATAAAACCGTGTTGGCAATCTTTTACAATGTTGTTTCGTAGTAGATGTTCCATCGCTGCATCTCTGATAATACTCTCAAGTACTTTACATATTATGCTGGTCAGGCTCACCGGTCTATAGTTGTTTGTGGAGTGACGATCGCCCTTCTTGAAGATAGGACTCACATAAGCCACTTTCCATTCACTGGGGACCATTTGTTCATCCAGGCATTTACAAAACAGGATCTTCAGGGGCTCTGCAAGTTCGTTGCACAACTCTCTTAGCACTCTAGGATGCACCATGTCAGGTCCGGGACTCTTATGGACCTTTAGCCTGGACAGTTTATTTCTAATACCCTCTTCTGTGAACACAATGTGGGTCAGTGCTGTGTCGAACCGTCTGTCCTCAAACGCAGGAAGGTTAGTTGCATCCTCTCTTGTGAACACCGAGGAAAAGAAGCTGTTCAATGCCTCAGCTTTATCCTGGTCAGAATCTGCATAACTACCATCTTCAAGCCTCAGGTCTGATACTCCTACTCGCGTTTTCAATTTCGACTTTGCATAGCGGTAAAATGCCTTTGGGTTTGACTTGACCTCGCTTGCAACCAGCCTCTGGAACTCCTTTTCAGCCCTCCTACACTCTATCTTTGCTTGGTTTCTGGCTCTTGCATACATCCTCCTGTCTTGCTCATCGTTTGACCCAACCCACGTCTTGAATTTCTGGGTTTTCTTCTTAATTTTGTCGACCGCCACATGGTTCATGTGTAGTGATCCCCTCGTATTCTAAGAAGCACTGGGTTTGGTCTTATACCTTCTTCTGTGAACACAATGTGGGTCAGCACTGTGTCAAACTGTCGATCCTCAAATGCACGAAGATTGTTCGCATCCTCTCTTGTGATCACAGGAAAAGAATTTTCTTCAATGCCTCTGCCTTGTCCTCATCAGAATCTGTGTAACTACCATCTTCAAGCCTCAGGTCTGATACAATTACTCACATTTTTAATTATGCCTTTGGTAAAAAGCCTTTGGGTTTCACTTGACCTCACTTGCAATCTGCCCTTCTACACTCTGACTTTGTTTGGTTCCTGGATCCGAACTACATCCTCCTGTCCTGCTCATCATTTGCCCTAGCTCACATCTCGAAATTCCGAGTTTTCTTCTTAACTTTGTCGACTGCCGCATGGTTCATGTGTAGGGTTCCCCTTGTATTCCTAGAGGCATTGGGTTGGTCTTGGGTATATATTTATCGATCAAGTGGGTCACTTTACTAGTTATGATATTCACCGTAGTGTCTGCGTTCTTGTGCCTTTATGAGTCAGGTCAATGGATACCCCTCATCTCCTCCCTCATCTCATTGTAATTACCCTTATAATATTTGAACCTTGGGCTGCTTTAGTCATGAACCAAGTAACAGTTAAATCTGAAGAACAATGTCACGTGGTAACTGGTGCTAAAGGGGCTAAGTGTTCCAGATTGGTCACCATACTCTCCTCATTAGTTATGAAGAGGTCCAATGGTTTGTGTGTTTGCTCCCTTCTGTAGTGAAATCAGATCTTTAACCCTTTCGCTGCAATTCACGCATTTGCCATTTTATTTTGGCTACAGCCAGACGATTTTATTCCACTGGGGGTAACCTCCTGCAGCCAAAAGGTTAACATGTTGGAATAGAGTTTCTACAAAAAAAGTAGCAGGATTATTAAGGTCACTTGACGTGGTTTCATTTCTCCAGTCGATGTAGCGATAGTTAAAATCCCCCATGACAAGGAGGTGGCTAGGGATTAAGTGTCGTTTCATTGTCAATTATGGCTCTTAAGTTCCGTTTGTTTAATAAGCTACAGATACACCCGACGACTATACTGCCAGACTGGGGTCACTAATTCTAAGGGGAAATACTTAACTCTAATCTTAATTTCTAAGGGTCGCTGCCACCAGACCCCCTCTGGACAGTATGTAGCTCGTTAGGTAGCGTGCAGAGTGAACTAGGCATTAAGTTAGGTTTTTTATTGACTAGATCGATAAGGGGAAAGAAGGGTGAAACCACAACATGTCTTAGTTCTTTCAATTGTTCCTTCTACTCACTTCAGTTCATTTTTGGTACTAACTAACCTCAGTTCTTCTTGGTAGCATGTCGATGGTCTAGGCACATGGGTAGTGTAATTCTGATATCAGGATCACTTGGACGGAAATAAAGGCAACTACTGTGGGAGAAATGAATACTCCTAAAATACTCAAAGAACAAATTTATTAATATAAAATCAAAGGGGAAAAGAGATATTATTAACATATACCTACCAGGCTCAACTCCTGGGCTTGTTGCAGACTCTGTATTTCCTATTTACTTATTTCCTTATTTTCTTATTTATTCAACAGCAATTACTCAGATATTACACTCTTACCGTGCACAATCTTACTGGTGGCACATTACACTACATCGCAGAACCAGTTCCTTGTCCCTACTCCCAATACATAGTCATATGGTAACTCCTTACAGATTACTTTACTTCTCCCACATTACTAGGTACTTCTCACATCCAGTTATAAGACCAACTGGCATATGATACTTCACAGACTGTTGGTAGTGCATAGGGGGTGCACTCACAACACGCTAATACTGATACAAACACCGACATGGGTCCACTACCCAACATGGGGTAATTATTAACAAACACATTCTTGATCTGTTTTATTCATTCTATTTTATTCTCCTATGTCAGTTGATATTAATACTGAAGCGGGGCCTTCTCGGATGGGTCCCACTGGTCGGGAAGGTTGTGGACCCCAGGGACGACCTGATCATCATCAAGCTACTGGGGCCTCAACTAACGCCACCGCGGTTGCTGGAGGATCGGCTTTTTTCACACTTCATTTTTCCAACATTCGCGAACTGAGATCCAATTTTTCTTCTGTGGAACACCATCTATTAACCTCTTCCCCCGACCTCTTACTACTCTCCGAACTTCAACTGACAAAAGCAGCTTCACCCAAACCTTTTCAAGTCTCTAACTACAACCTTTATACCTACTTCCGTTCTAAGGGAGGTGTATGCGCCTACTGCAACACACGTACACCTATAGCCCGACTCACGGATCTTGAATCTCCCCTTTATGATGTCATCTGGCTCAAAATATCTCTACCTACTGTGACTATTTTTCTTTGTTTCCTATACTGTTATCCCAACTCTATCAACTATTTCGAACTCTTTGACTATCTCACTTCTTGCCATGAGTCGTTGCTATCCACACACCCCCAACACCGAGATCCTCTACCTAGGGAATTTCAATGTACATCACAGAGATTGGCTTGGCTCTGCAAGGGATGACCCAGGTGGAGCTGAGGCACTCTCTTTTTCCTTACTTAATAATTTGGAACAAATAATCAAACACCCTACACAAGTTCCTGATCGACACGATCAACTTGCTAACATTCTTGATCTTTGTTTTACCTCTAACCCCTCACACTATTCATACTCAATTTCTGCCCCCTTAGGGTCTTCTGATCACAACCTAATTTCTATTAAATCAAACTGGGCACGACCACCTCTCCCACCCCCCTCTAAACGTCAACTACGGCACTATCAGAGGGCAAGCTGGCAATCCTTGCGAGAATTCTTCACCGACTTTCCTTGGGAGAATGTTGCTTTTCCACTCGGGATGCCTCGGTATGTGGTGACAGCATTGCTGGGGTTATACAGGGCGGTATGAGTGCATTTATCCCATCTTCTACCAAAACTTTCACATTACAATCATGGTTTGATCGCTCCTGCTCTCTTGCTTGCAGGGTGAGAGATAGGGCATATCGAGCTATGAAACTATCTCCTTCTCCTATTGCCCACACCTCTTTCATTACTTCTAGGAATCGTTGTAAGGCTATTCTTCATAGGGCCAAGCGGAATTTTATTAAAAGAAAGACCGCTGTCCTGACTAATTCTTCCTCTAGTAAATCCTTCTGGTCCTTAACTAAAAACATCTGTAACAACTTCTGCACGCCTTCTTTTCATCCCCTCTTCCGTCCCAATAACTCTATAGCCAACTCTCCCCCTGACAAAGCCAACCTCTTTGGCACCTTATTCTCCTCAAATTCCACCTTAGATGATTCCCACTCTATCCCTCCTACCCCTGCACCTCCTACTGAACCTATGCACTTTCCTATAATCTCCACTCGCAGGGTTGCCGGTGTGTTATCTAGGTTGGATGTGAGTAAGGTGCATGGACCGGACGGAATACCCCCTCGTGTTCTGAGTGAGTGTGCTGAAGCCCTGGCCCCTGTGCTTGCTCACCTCTTTCGCCTTTGCCTCAAAACCCAAACTTTTCCTTCTTCTTGGAAGCATGCCTTGGTTCAGCCCATCCCGAAGAAGGGTGACCATTCTAATCCCTCTAATTATCGCCCCATTGCCCTAACTTCATCCCTCTCTAAGATTTTCGAAACTATCTTGAACTCCCATTTTCTCCGTCACCTTGAACGCCTTTCTCTTTTGTCGGATCACCGGTATGGCTTTCGCCAGGCGAGATCTATTGGTGATCTGCTCTCCTATTGCACCCATCTTTGGTCATCCTCTCTTAGGGATTATGGGGAAACTTTTGTCGTGGCTCTCGACATTTCCAAAGCATTTGACAGGGTATGGCACAAGTCTTTGCTATCTAAACTTCCCTCTTTTGGTTTCTCTCCCCCACTTTGTTTTCTCACCTCTAGCTTCCTTGAGAACTGATCCATGGCAGTTGTTGTCGAGGGATCGATTTCTCGCTCTTTCTCTACCAGTAGTGGCGTCCCACAGGGTTCTGTTCTTTCACCAACTCTCTTCCTTCTTTTTATCAATGATTTACTTCACACTACAACTAATTCTATCCATTCTTACGCTGATAATTCTACTCTTCACTCTTCCTCACATTTTACCCTTCCTCCTGACTCTCAAACTAGATCTGTTTCTAGAACTGATATCATTACTTCTATCAATGCGGATCTGTGCAGCATCTCTGAATGGAAAGGTACAAACTTGGTTAAGTTCAATAGTAATAAAACTCAATATTTACCAATTACACTTTGTAAAGTAGACGATCTCCCACCAATTACATTTCAGGACGCTATCATCCTCCCAAATTCTGAAATAAATATGTTAGGCCCCACCATCTCCTCCAATATGTCCTGGAAATCACACATCCTTAGTATAACTAAAGCTGCCTCCCGAAAGTTGGGAATGCTGTACAGATGCCGCAGCTACTTCACTCCTGAGCAGTTGCTCCAAGTATATAAGGGATTCATTCGCCCTAACTTGGAGTACTGCTCTCATATCTGGGGTGGCTCTTCTTCTGTCCAACTATTAGATAGGGTGGAATCTAAGGCATTTCGTCTTATTAACTCTCCTCCTTTAGTCGACAATCTCTCTTCCCTTTCTCTTCGCCGCAATGTTGCTTCACTCTCTCTCTTTTACAGGTACTTTAACGGGCAATGTTCGGTGGACTTGGCATCCTGTGTACCGCTGGCAAGGCCGTGGGTTCGCAACACACGTCTTGCCCGCGGTGCCCACCGTTTCTCTGTGGATGTCGGTCACAAGAGAATAGCCCGTTTTAGTACCTCCTTCTTTTCTCACACAGCCAAACTACGGAATGCTCTGCCTTCTTGTGTGTTTCCATGCTCTTACAATCTGTCTCACTTTTAAAAGCTGGTTTTCCAGCATCTTCATGGTGTAGATTAATACAGTCTAACCTTTTTTTTCTATATTTACAATTTCTTTCCGTTCTTTTTTTTTTCGCTCCCCCCCAGGCTCCGTTGTGGGTCGTTTGACCTGTGCAAGAGTGGGCTAATTCCCCAAAAAAAAAAAAAAAAAACAGTGAACCATAACTCCAAGGCATGTCCCAGGGTATAGCACTGGTGCCTCTAACACCTGATGACTGCTGTTGTGGTCGTTACACCCCGACACGAGGCGGGTTCAGCCTCGGCCCACGAGGTGGACCTGCCGTCTCGATCATGTTGAATCAACGACATCGTTGATATATGGCTCCCTGCTGGGAATCTACTGGCTCCGAGGCTATCGGGGTGATCCGAGAACCACAAATTGGATCTGGAGGCAAACGGTGAGATCAGGCGTCGGGGGACAAGCATGAACAACACAATCACAACAAATCTCTCGCCTGGAAACGACAGCGATTTACTTTATATTACTTTACACTGGGTGAATGACAATTCAACTGTTGAAGCATGAACACTGATATTCACTACAATTGACTAAATCAAACTGAAGGGCTAAGGAACACATAAACATACCTGGAGGCAAACGGTGAGATCAGGCGTCAGGGGACGCTCTGTCTCCTTACTCATGGTATATATACCCCCCGAGTTGCCAGTGATCGCTACTCACGCAATGATAGGGATTATAAACAACTCAACTGTTACTCATTCAAGGATGACCCTCAGTTGACAAAGGTCTGGCGAATTACTAAAGTGGATTTACATAACTAATTCAAGATTGAGTTTGCTAGGAGGGAGTGGAATAAACGCATATTGACAACTGTGTTCGAAGGCGGGACTTGCTGGGAGGGGTCCTGAGTGTAACGAGTGGGAAAAACACGTCTCTCCTTCATGCTATGAATACATACAATTAATATTATATAACCCGTAGCTGGGTACATTTCATCAAATAATCCCGTAACATTCATTCGGCGAGTTGTCTTTATCAATGACTCCCGTTCTCTGAGATTCTACAAGGAGCGGTGGATTTGAATGTTATGTAGCGTAATATGAATTAAAGGGGGTTTTTAGGAATGACAATGATGTGCGCAGTACACGACAAGAAGTTTCTCTCCTTTAGTTTAATTTTCACCAATTTGATTCTTCAAAGCGTTTTCTCCCTGTACCCTTACCTGGCTGGCTCTAAGGTCTTGTCTAGCATATATAACGACACCCCTCTTGCAAGTTGCTTGAGAAAGGTTTGTAAATAAGTCAATACCGAACTAACATTCCTCCGGGTCGATTC
Source organism: Homarus americanus (assembly GCF_018991925.1). Taxonomy (NCBI): domain Eukaryota; kingdom Metazoa; phylum Arthropoda; class Malacostraca; order Decapoda; family Nephropidae; genus Homarus; species Homarus americanus. Next base: position 18,869 of record NW_024713927.1, read on the forward strand.
CACTGTTCTTGTACAACAGTTCTACAACACCTACTATATAGGGTTGATGTAACCTCAGTAGTGTTACAAACTCCTCTCTCTTATCAAGAAACGTATCAGTATTAGTGTACATGACTTTCAAGCCGGAATAAGTCCTCGGTAATACCTCTGGCCTTGGTAGTGACTTCGGCCCCTGCATTCTCTGCAGCTGCCTCATTTACTAAATTCTTTGTGTTTTATGGGATGTGGGGTCAAAGATGACATTGTTTACATGATCCTCACCTACTCCTGGGAGGGAGACAGAGTGGGAGGGGGTTGTCCCCTGGTTCTGTACTGGTGCACTTGCCTCCATTACTTCCCCCTCTTTGTACATAACCCTTCCACATCCATCCCCGTTCATGCTTGACTCCCCTTTCTTCTGCATCAACAACTTCAAGAGTTTCTTGTGCTGTTCCCTCTGCATTACCGTGCGATCTGGTGTTATGAATACTCGTATACAGTAAGCCCTTCAAATTCGTAGAGGGGTAGGTTCTCAAAATGGCCGCAAATCGGCAAATCCGTGAATAAAATTTGCTGACCAAGGCACCAAGTTGGGACCATTATGCTTCCTTATGCTTATCAATGGCGTCCTAAGAGAAACCCCTGTTCGCTGGAAATATGTCGACGACTCCACCATTGCGATCAGTGTCAACAATTCTGCTCCCGACTATACCGCCCTTCAGGATTTATTGAACAGTCTCCAAAACTGGGCCACCAACACCCACATCACCCTCAACCATACCAAGACCATGGTTATGCACATCAACCTCTCCTCCGACATTGTCCCAACCCCTTCCATTACTTTACGTCCCAACACACTCCAGGTTGTAGATTCCACTAAGCTCTTCGGCGTCACCTTAGACAACAAACTCAATTGGAAACCACACGTCAGTGAAGTTGTCAGATCCTCTAGTTTCCGTCTCCACCTCCTCCGCCAACTCAAGTCCCTCAGAGTTCTTGCGCCCGAGCTCAGTGTTTACTCAACATTCATACTTCAAAGGCTCACCTATGCCTCCCCTACCTGGTCTTCCTCCCTAAATGCCACACAACGTAAACACCTAGAACAAGTGCAAAAGAGGGTATGCATGATTATTCTCTCCCCTTCCTACTCCACATATCAAGAAGCGCTCAACACACTTACTCTCTCGGCTCTCTCTGACCATCACCACGACCTCATCTGCAAATTTGGCGAGAAGCTTCCGCACCATCCTCGACACCGGCTCCTACTACCACTCGAGATCCCTCGTCCGAGAATTGCTGTTCAACACCACAACCGCATCCAGCCCATACGAGCACAAACTGATAGCTATAAGAACACCTCAGTCCCAACCATTGTAAAAATTATCAATAACTTGTTATCAACCAGTGTATTCACTCCCACTCAATCTTACTTTTTGCACTTTCACTATAATGAAATGCCCTGTAGTTTGAGCTTCTCCCCACCTTGTTATTATATATCATATTTCTATCACTTATGTTACTTGTACGTATATTATTTGTAAATCAAGAGACCCATTCCCCAATTATGTAACTGTATATTTTCAGCTGCCATGCTCTTTCAAGAAGCAGTTTATTATCACACACACACACACACACACACACACACACACACACACACACACACACACACACACACACACACACACACACACACACACACACACACACACACACACACACACACACACACACACACACACACACACACACACACACACACACACACACACACACACACACACACACACACACACACACACACACACACACACACACACACACACACACACACACACACACACACACACACACACACACACACACACACACACACACACACACACACACACACACACACACACACACACACACACACACACACACACACACACACACACACACACACACACACACACACACACACACACACACACACACACACACACACACACACACACACACACACACACACACACACACACACACACACACACACACACACACACACACACACACACACACACACACACACACACACACACACACACACACACACACACACACACACACACACACACACACACACACACACACACACACACACACACACACACACACACACACACACACACACACACACACACACACACACACACACACACACACACACACACACACACACACACACACACACACACACACACACACACACACACACACACACACACACACACACACACACACACACACACACACACACACACACACACACACACACACACACACACACACACACACACACACACACACACACACACACACACACACACACACACACACACACACACACACACACACACACACACACACACACACACACACACACACACACACACACACACACTACATCCCCGACCACCGTAGGGTCAAGACCTATTCAGGCGCTGCTCCTGCTGAGCAGCTGCCTCCCTTGGCCAATGTTCGGCCCATTCCTCAAGTCCCTCTCCCCGACCCATCCTCACCACCAGGATATCAACCTAATCAAAATTGACAATTTCGTTTTGGAAAGAAGTGGGACCAGTGTTGAGCAGTGATGAACAATGTTTAAGCCAGTGAATTCAGCACTAGACAGTACCAGTGAGAGCAGTGACCCACCAGTGAGATAAGCACCCCTAGGAACTGACCGCCATCTTCTGGCAAGGAGGTGCTAATCAGTCCACCCTGGGAACAACAGTGGGTCGGCTTCACACTTGACTTCGAAATAACACAGCACCACCCAGTAGGGTGGGGTACTGTGACACCACCCCACACCACTCAGTGTCCCCATGACCACGTGAGGTCCTTCATATCAACACCCGAGGACGAGTTACTGCACCAAGTGAACACCACACCACCCAGTGTCCCCATGACCACGTGAAGTCCTTCATATCAACACCCGAGGACGAGTTACTGCACCACGTGAACACCACACCACCCAGTGACCCCATGACCACGTGAGGTCCTTCATATCAACACCCAAGGACGAGTTACTACACCACGTAAACACCACACCACCTGGTGTCTCCATGGCCAGTCCAGGCCCGGGCCATTAACTGTAAACTCTAATAATTTGTATGTTCAATTCAGTAATGAAAGCTTCTGTTAAACTACCCACCCACCCCATGTCTTTGTATGTAATAAGACATTTTTGTACCATGTAAATTTTCAGCCTTCGGGCTGCAGAACTTTTTCAATAAACCGTTAATTATTATTATTATTATTATTATTATTACACACTCTATCTCTCTCTTTGCTGTCACTCTGAATCAAGTATGACGATCATCCAGCTATGATAGAATGATATGAGTTATTAAGGATGTCACCTAGGTTGATGAGTTTTGAAGTGACTACAGAGGCTGATACAGGACCCGCAGGGTCGTCCACATTCGTTGCACATGTGGAGGGCCGCATCAACTGCGGGAGGAGCAGTGACAGTGTTTTTCCGGTGTTGGCGCTTGTCTGCCTCGGTTTGCAGTCAGGCTAACTCGAAAGTATTGACAACGTTTCCTGTGGTGCTTCTCCAAGCGTTAAGATGTGGAGTAATTGACTCCCAGGTGTGGGGGTCGATTTGGCACTTTTTCAGGTTTGTCTTAAGACTATCCTTATACCTTTTCAATTGCCCACCGGAGTTAGGTTTACCATTTTTGAGGTAGTAGGCAGCTACGAAACAGGGAGGTACTACCGCCTGTGAAGATATTAGAAGCACAATGTGGTGTCTAATGGTAGACACTGCTGCCATATGGCATCACAAAAATTGTCCAAGTCCCAGGTTGCTAATCTGACTTTCTGCCTCATTTACACACAATTGCAGGGTCTCAATTGTTTCTTTTACTATTGACAACACAACATACATATATTGTTTCTCACTCTTGATTTTTTTAAATTTTTGAATTTCTTTATGATTATTATTATTATTATTATAATTATTATTATTAGTAGTAGTAGTCGTAGTAGTAGTAGGCCGCATGCGGCCTTTGCAGCATTCACCCATGGAGTCGAGCATCGCTGGAACTACCTGATGCGTACCATCCCTGAGATCGGACCCCTCCTCCACCCTCTGGAAGAAGCTATCAGTGTCAAGTTCATTCCCAAACTAGTGAAACACCCTGACTTAACCCCAGCAGAAAGAGCACTTCTTGCACTTCCACCAAGACTGGGAGGGATGGGACTAACTAATCCAGAGGTGATTGCTGCCACTGAACATCAAAATTCACTTAAGCTCACGGTAGCCCTCACGGACCACATAATAGCCCAGAATGCAACAGGGGAAGTGGATACCAGCGAAGTAAATAAGATTCGTAGGTCCATTACGACAGATCGACAGCACTGCCAAAATGAAAAGTTGCAGCAACGATTGCTGCAGGTTCCAGAAAATTTGAAAAAAAAAGTAGCTATAGCGCAGGAGGTGGGCGCCTCGAACTGGTTAACTACGTTACCGATAAGGGCAAATGGTTATAACAACCAAGACCATGATTATAAAAACCGGACCATAATTATAACTACCACGACTATGATTACAAAAAGCACCCATGAATAAAACAACAACGACCATGATTATAACAACCACGACAATAATTATAACAATCGCGACTATGATTATAACAACCACGACGATAATTATAAAACCACGACCATGATTATAACAACCACGACTATGATTATAACAAGCACGACCATGAGTAAAACAACAACACTATGATTATAACAACCAAGACTATGATTATAACAACCATGACCATGATTATAACAACCACGACTACGATTATAACAAGCACGACCATGAATAAACAACCTACGACCATGATTATAACAAGCACGACCATGAATATAACAACCACGACCATGATTATAACAACCACGACTATAATTATAACAATCAAGACTATGACTATAACAACCACGACCATGAATATAATTACAACAACTATGATTACAACAACCACGAACATGAATATAACAACCACGACCATGATTATAAAAACCACGTCCATGATTATAACAACCACGACCTTGATTATAACAACACGACCATGATTATAACAACGACGACCGTTTATGACAACCACGACTATGATTATGACAACCACGACCATGATTAGAACAACCACGACTATGATTATAACAATCACGACCATGATTATAACAACCACGACCATGATTATAACAACCGCACCCATGATTATAACAACCAGAATATGATTATGACAGCACGACCATGATTATAACACTCACGACCATGATTATAACAATCACGACCATGATTATAACAACCACGACTAAATTATAACAACCACGACCATGATTATAACAACCACCACTATGATTGTAATAACCACCACTATGATTATAACAACCACGGCCATGATTATAACAACCATGACCATGATTATAACAACCACGACCATGATTATAACAACCACGACCATGATTAAACCACCACGACCATGATTATAACAAACAAGACCATGATTATAACAACCACGACGATAATTATAACAACCACGACCATGATTATAACAACCCCGACTATGATTATAACAACCATGACCATGAGTATAATCACGACTATGATTATAACAACCAAGACCATGATTATAACAACCATGACCATGATTATAACAACCACGACTATGATGGTAACAAGCACGACCATGAATAAAACAACAACGACCATGATAAACAACCACGACTATGATTATAACAACCAAGACCATGATTATAATCACGACTATGATTATAACAACCAAGACCGTGATTATAACAACCACGACCATGATTATAACTACCACGACTATGATTATAACAAGCACGACCATGAATAAAACAACAACGACCCTGATTATATCAACCACGAATATAATTAAAACAATCACGACTATGATTATAACAACCACGACGATACTTATAACAACCACGACCATGATTATAACAACCACGACCATGATTATAACAACCATAACCATGATTATAACGACCACGACTATGATTATAACAAGCACGACCATGAATAAAACAACAACGACCATGATTATAACAACACGACTATAATAATAACAATCACGACTATGATTATAACAACCACGACCATGATTATAACAACCACGACCATGATTATAACAACACGACCATGATTATAACAACGACGACCATGTTTATGACAACCACGACTATGATTATGACAACCAACGACCATGATTAGAACAACCACGACTTTGATTATAACAACACCATCATAAATATTACAAGCACGACCATAAATATAGCAACCACGTCTATGATTATAACAACCACGACTATGATTATAACAACCACAACCATGTTTATAACAACCACAAATATGATTATAATTACCACCACCATGATTATAACACTCACGACCATGATTATAACAACCACGACCATGACTATAACAAACACGATCATGTTAATAACAAACACGACTATGATTATGACAACCACGACCATGATTAGAACAACCACGACTATGATTATAACAAGCACCATCATAAATATGACAAGCACGACCATGAATATTTCAACCACGACTATGATTATAACAATCACGACCATGTTTATAACAAACCAGAAATATGATTATAAATACCACGACCATGATTATAACACTCACGACCATGATTACAACAACCACGACTACAATTATAACAATCACGACTATGATCATAACCACGACTATGATTATAACAACCAAGACCATGATCATAATCACGACTATGATTATAACAACCAAGACCATGATTACAACAACCACGACTATGATTATAACAAGCACGACCATGAATAAAACAACAACGACAATGATTATAACAACCACGACTATAATTATAACAATCACGACTATGATTTTAAAACCAAGACGATAATTATAACAACCACGACCATGATTATTACAACCACGACTATAATTATAACAACCACGACTATGATCATAACAACCACGACCATGAGTATAACCACCACGAATATGATTA
>NW_024713928.1:0-32773 GCF_018991925.1 Homarus americanus
ACCTCTCCTAGTCCTCCTCCCTCTCCCTAGTCCTCTACCTCTCCTAGTCCTCTACCTCTCCCTAGTCCTCTACCTCTCCTAGTCCTCCGCCTCTCCCTAGTCCTCCGCCTCTCCCTAGTCCTCCGCCTCTCCCTAGTCCTCTACCTCTCCCTAGTCCTCTACCTCTCCCTAGTCCTCTACCTCTCCCTAGTCCTCTACCTCTCCCTAGTCCTCTACCTCCCTAGTCCTCTACCTCTCCCTAGTCCTCCGCCTCTCCCTAGTCTCTACCTCTCCCTAGTCTCTCACCTCTCCCTAGTCCTCCTCCTCTCCCTAGTCCTCTACCTCTCCTAGTCCTCTACCTCTCCCTAGTCCTCCCCTCTCCCTAGTCTCCGCCTCTCCCTAGTCCTCTCACCTCTCCCTAGTCCTCTGCCTCTCCCTAGTCCTCCGCCTCTCCCTAGTCCTCCGCCTCTCCTAGTCCTCTACCTCTCCTAGTCCTCTACCTCTCCCTAGTCCTCCGCCTCTCCCTAGTCCTCCACCTCTCCCTAGTCCTCCGCCTCTCCCTAGTCCTCCGCCTCTCCCTAGTCCTCTACCTCTCCCTAGTTCCTCTACCTCTCCTAGTCCTCCGCCTCTCCCTAGTCCTCTACCTCTCCCTAGTCCTCTACCTCTCCCTAGTCTCTACCTCTCCTAGTCCTCCGCCTCTCCTAGTCCTCTACCTCTCCTAGTCCTCTACCTCTCCCTAGTCCTCTCTCCCTAGTCCTCTACCTCTCCCTAGTCCTCCGCCTCTCCCTAGTCCTCCGCCTCTCCCTAGTCCTCTACCTCTCCTAGTCCTCTACCTCTCCCTACTCCTCTACCTCTCCCCTACTCCTCTACTCTCCCTAGTCCTCCGCCTCTCCCTAGTCCTCTACTTCTCTCCTAGTCCTCCGCCTCTCCCAGTCCTCACTTCTCCCTAGTCCTCTACCTCTCCCTAGTCCTCTACCTCTCTAGTCCTCTACCTCTCCCTAGTCCTCCACCTCTCCCTAGTCCTCCACTCCTCTCCCTAGTCCTCTACCTCTCCCTAGTCCTCTACCTCTCCTAGTCCTCCCGCCTCTCCCTAGTCCTCCGCCTCTCCCTAGTCCTCTACCTCTCCTAGTCCTCCGCCTCTCCCTAGTCCTCTACCTCTCCCCTAGTCCTCCGCCTCTCCCTAGTCCTCCGCCTCTCCCTAGTCCTCCCGCCTCTCCCTAGTCCTCCGCCTCTCCCTAGTCCTCTACCTCTCCCTAGTCCTCTGCCTCTCCCTAGTCCTCCTCTCTCATCTCTGCCTCCCTAGTCTCTGCCTCTCCCTAGTCCTCCACCTCTCCCTAGTCCTCCCGCCTCTCCCTAGTCCTCACCTCTCCCTAGTCCTCTACCTCTCCTAGTCCTCACCTCTCCCTAGTCCTCCCCTCTCCCTAGTCCTCTACTCTCCCTAGTCCTCTACCTCTCCCTAGTCCTCCGCCTCTCCCTAGTCTCTACCTCTCCTAGTCCTCTACCTCTCCCTAGTCCTCTACCTCTCCCTAGTCCTCCGCCTCTCCCTAGTCCTCACGCCTCTCCCTAGTCCTCTACCTCTCCCTAGTCCTCCACTCTCCCACTACCTCTCCCAGTCCTCTACCTCTCCCTAGTCCTCTACCTCTCCCTAGTCCTCTACCTCTCCCTAGTCCACTACCTCTCCCTAGTCCTCTACCTCCTAGTCCTCTACCCCTCCCTAGTCCTCTGCCTCTCCTAGTCCTCCGCCTCTCCCTAGTCTCCACTTTCTCCTAGTCCTCTACCCCTCCCTAGTCCTCTACCCCTCCCTAGTCCTCTACCTCTCCCTAGTCCTCTACCTCTCCCTAGTCCTCTACCTCTCCCTAGTCTCTACCTAGTCCTCTACCTCTCCCTAGTCCTCTACCTCTCCCTAGTCCTCTACCTCTCCCTAGTCCTCTACCTCTCCCTAGTCCTCTACCTCTCCCTAGTCCTCTACCTCTCCTAGTCCACTACCTCTCCCTAGTCCTCTACCTCTCCTAGTCCTCTACCTCTCCCTAGTCCTCTACCTCTCCCTAGTCCTCTACCTCTCCCTAGTCCTCTACCTCTCCCTAGTCCTCCGCCTCTCCCTAGTCCTCCACTTCTCTCCCTAGTCCTCTACCTCTCCCTAGTCCTCTACCTCCTAGTCCTCTACCTCTCCCTAGTCCTCTACCTCTCCTAGTCCTCTACCCCTCCCTAGTCCTCTACCTCTCCCTACTCCTCTACCTCTCCCTAGTCCTCCCGCCTCTCCCTAGTCCTCCTACCTCTCCCTAGTCCTCTACCTCCCTAGTCCTCCGCTTCCTCCTAGTCCTCTACCTCTCTAGTCCTCTACCTCTCCCTAGTCCTCCGCCTCTCCCTAGTCCTCTACCTCTCCCTAGTCCTCCGCCTCTCCCTAGTCCTCTACCCTCTACTCCTCTACCTCTCCCTAGTCCTCTACCTCCCTACTCCTCTACCTCTCCTAGTCCTCTACCTCTCCCTACTCCTCTACCCCTCCCTCCCTATCTCCCTCGCTGGCCAAAACACAAACAGGTTAATTCCTGCTCCAAAACAGTTTAACTGACTGTGTATGCGAGTGACAGAATATTACCCGCTAACATGTTACACCGACCCACCTTAAACAATATGTGGAGAGGAGAGAGAGAGAGAGATGATCAAAGGTGAAATCAAATTATATAGGGATTCTAATACCTTTTGTTATTTTATTCCCCAAAGTCTCCGGTAAGGTATTGAGATCAGTGTCAGAATAACTCCAATGATAATAATAAGAAAAACAAAAGAAGATTGTAAATCATAGAAAATTGAATTATTTCATTTATACTCGACCCAAATCCCTGGTGAGGTGTTGACGCTCGTAATAATAACACAAGTTTAAAAGAGTCGTCAAAAAGTGAAGCAGAAAGTTAAGAGTGACAACTAAACCCGACAGTTAGGTCCCTCTGTCGCTTGAGATCTGATAGTGATTGTCAGAGGATTCAAGCCTCCTCTGACCTTATACTCGGACGTCCACTGAAATTTATCGTCAGTGACATTTTACTCAGCAATGGTCAGCCTCTTACTACCCGCCTCCCTAAGGCCTCCACCGGGTAGTGAACTATTCGCTATAAAGCTCAGTGGATATTTGAACTATCTGCCTTAAAGATATCGAACTATCCGCCTGAGAGCCATCCCACCTAGTGAATTATCCGCCTAAGAACCATCCCAGCTAGTGAACTATCCGGCTATGAACCATCCCAGCTAGTGAACTATCCGGCTATGAACCATCCCAGCTAATGAACTATCCGCCTGAGAACCATCCCAGCTAGTGAACTGTCCGCCTATGAACCATCCCAGCTAGTGAACTATCCGCCTGAGAACCATCCCAGCTAGTGAACTATCCGCCTTGACCATCCCAGCTAGTGAACTATCGCCTGAGAACCATCCCAGCTAGTGAACTATCCGCCTGAGAACCATCCCAGCTAGTGAACTATCCGCCTGAGAACCATCAGCTAGTGAACTATCCGTCCGAAGAACCATCCAAGCTAGTGAACTATCCGCCTAAGAACCATCCAAGCTAGTGAACTATCCGCCATGAGACCATCCCAGCTAGTGAACTATCCGCCTGAGAACCATCAGCTAGTGAACTATCGCCTGAGACATCCCAGCTAGTGAACTATCCGCCTATGAGCCATCCCAGCTAGTGAACTATCGCCTGAGAACCATCCCGTAGTGCTATCCGTCCGAGAACCATCCCAGCTAGTGAACTATCGCCTGAGAACCATCCCAGCTAGTGAACTATCCGCCTATGAACCATCCCAGCTAGTGAACTATCACCAAGAACCATCCCAGCTAGTGAACTATCACCGAGAACCATCCAAGCTAGTGAACTATCCGCCTGAAACCATCAGCTAGTGAACTATCCGTCTGAGAACCATCAGCTAGTGAACTATCCGCCTGAGAACCATCCCAGCTAGTGAACTATCCGCCTGAGAACCACCCAGCTAATGAACTATCCGCCTAAGAACCATCCAAGCTAGTGAACTATCCGCCTGAGAACCATCCCAGCTAGTGAACTATCCGCCTAGAACCATCAAGCTAGTGAACTATCCCCTGAGAACCATCCCAGCTAGTGAACTATCAGCCGAAGAACCATCCCAGCTAGTGAACTATCCGCCTGAGAACCATCCCAGCTAGTGAACTATCCGCCTGAGAACCATCCCAGCTAGTGAACTATCCGCCTGAAACCATCAGCTAGTGAACTATCCGCCGAGAACCATCAGCTAGTGAACTATCAATTCTCCCTCCTCCCTGTCTTTCTGTCTCCACCACCCCTCTCTCTCTCTCTCTCTCTCTCTCTCTCTCTCTCTCTCTCTCTCTCTCAGACCCTGAGTCCTTCCCTCCTTCTTCCCAACTCCTCACTGCCTCCACACACACACACACACACACACACACACACACACACACACACACACACACACACACACACACACATCCAAAGGCCCTAGCGCTGGTCGGGTGAACTAAAATGTTAGGCGACTGATATACATTAAAACAGACATAGACACAGTGCCGGGATAGACAGACACAGTGCCGGGATAGACAGAAACAGTGCCGGAACAGACAGACACAGTGCCGGGACGAACAGAAACAGTGCCGGGACAGACAGAAACAGTGCCGGAATAGACAGAAACAGTGCCGGGACAGACGAACACAGTGCCGGAATAGACAGAAACAGTGCCGGGACGAACAGACGCAGTGCCGGGACGAACAGAAACAGTGCCGGGACAGACAGACACAGTGCCGGAACGACAGAAACAGTGCCGGGACAGACAGACACAGTGCCGGGACGAACCAGACACAGTGCCGGGACAGACAAGCAGTGCCGGGACAGACAGACACAGTGCCGGGATAGACAGAAACAGTGCCGGACAGACGGAGCACAGTGCCGGGACGACAGAAACAGTGCCGGGACGGACAGAAACAGTGCCGGGACGGACAACTGGTGCCGGAACAGACAGAAACAGTGCCGGGACAGACAGAAACGGTGCCGGGACGGACAGAAACAGTGCCGGGACGAAAGAAACAGTGCCGGGACAGACAGACACAGTGCCGGATAGACAGAAAGTGCCGGGATAGACAGACACAGTGCCGGAACAGACAGAAACAGTGCCGGGACGAACCAGAAACAGTGCCGGGACAGACAGAAACAGTGCCGGAACAGGCAGAAACAGTGCGGAACAGACAGAAACAGTGCCGGGACAGACAGAAACAGTGCCGGGACAGACAGAAACAGTGCCGGAACAGACACAGTGCCGGGACAGACAGACACAGTGCCGGAACAGACAGAAACAGTGCCGGGACGGACAGAAGATGCCGGGACGGAGCAGAAACAGTGCCGGAACAGACACAGTGCCGGACGACAGAAGTGCCGGGACAGACAGAAACGGTGCCGGGACAGACAGAAACAGTGCCGGGACAGACGAACACAGTGCCGGGACAGACACAGTGCCCGGATAGACAGACACAGTGCCGGGACGGCAGAAACAGTGCCGGAACAGACCAGAAACAGTGCCGGGACGAACAGAAACAGTGCCGGGACGGGCAAGTGCCGGGACGGGCAGAAACAGTGCCGGAACGGACAAACAGTGCCGGAACAGACAGAAACAGTGCCGGAAGACAGAAACGCAGTGCCGGGACAGACAGAAACAGTGCCGGGACGGACAGAAACAGTGCCGGGACAGACAGACACAGTGCCGGGACAGACACAGTGCCCGGATAGACAGACACAGTGCCGGGACTGACAGACGCAGTGCCGGAACAGACAGACATTGCCGGGACAGACACAGTGCCCGGATAGACAGACACATTGCCTGGCGTTGCTGCCGAGTTAAAAACATTGTTACCGCCATATAAATCCAAGCGAAACATATCTATTACCCCACTCTTCATTGTGTGGCCACGCTGTGAAGGTGGTGTGGCCACTTGTGAAGGTGGTGTGGCCACACTCACCCTCCACCACACTCACCCTCCACCACACTCACCCTCCACCACACCTCCTCCACCACACCTCACCCTCCACCACACTCACCCTCCACCACTCCCTCCACCACACTCTCCCTCCACCACACTCACCCTCCACCACACTCACCCTCCACCACACTCCCCTCACCACACTCTCCCTCCACCACCTCACCCTCCCACCACACTCACCCTCCACCACACCTCTCCCTCCACCACACCTACCCTCCACCACACTCACCCCTCCACCACCTCACCCTCCACCACCTCACCCTCCCACCACCTCACCCTCCACCACACTCTCCCTCCACCACCTCTCCCTCCACCACACTCTCCCTCCACCACACTCACCCTCCACCACACTCACCTCCCACCACCTCACCCTCCACCACACTCTCCCTCCACCACCTCACCTCCACCACTCACCCTCCCACCACTCACCCTCCACCACACTCTCCCTCCACCACCTCCCTCCACCACTCACCCTCCACCACCTCGCCCTCACCACCTCACCCTCCACCACACTCACCCTCCACCACCTCTCCGTCCACCACTCACCCTCCACCACACTCTCCCTCCACCCACCCTCCACCACCACTCACCCCTCCACCACACTCACCCTCCACCACTCACCCTCCACCACCTCTCCCTCCACCACTCACCCTCCACCACACTCACCCTCCACCACACTCTCCCTCCCACCACTCACCCTCCACCACACTCGCCCTTCACCACACTCACCCTCCACCACACTCACCCTCCACCACACTCACCTCCACCACACTCACCCTCCACCACACTCACCTCCACCACACTCACCCTCCACCACACTCACCCTACACCACACTCACCCTCCCACCACCTCACCCTCCACCACACTCTCCTCCCACCACACTCACCCTCCACCACCTCACCCTCCACCACCTCACCCTCCACCCAGATATTTCTAAACCACATACATTTTTTTCACTGTATCAAATTTATTTCATAATTTTGTATATAACTTAATGAAAAGATAAAGAAAAATTACCCTTAGTATTTTAATTTCCTAGTTAATTATTTTTTTTCCAGTCGTGTTTTTATCCAATAATATCAATGATAAAATATAACTCGCATACTTACGTTAAGCTCCAAGGGAATTCAACACTAAATTCATATATCATATTAATATTACCCGGTTTAAAATAAGTCAGAGTTGAGAGCTGGGGAGGGATGTGGGGGAGGGAAATGAGGGAGGATGTGAGAGGAGATGGAAGAGATATTTTAGGTGAGAACGATAAACAAGAAGAAGAAGAAGAAATCCCTTTAGCAGGTCAGTCATCAATCAGTGAAGTCAGTAAGGGAAGATGTTTTTTTAAAGGGAATAATGGTAGGTTGAGTAGAGTTCGGAGTAAGCTAAGGTTAAGTTAGGTTAGGTTAGGTTAGGTTAGTGATAAAGTTACGTCAAGTTGAGTTTAAAGAAAGTGTCTGGTAATTATTGAGTCCTTTAACACCAATATCAATACTGAAGGAAGCCCCGTGCATCCCCCCCCCAGGCTCCTCTCCTCAGAGTACATCATCCTCTTTAACACTCACAACAAACCTTAAAGACAACTCCTGATTAAGTATCCTGCGGTAAAGACTCTGTGTGACGTCAGTGAGTCTCACATAATAATAAACTTTAACGACCCCTCAACTCCCCCTCTCAAAAACAAGCGAGATCTTTTTTCCTTTTTAACTAATATATCAAAGTTTCGGTACTGTACGAGAATATGGTGGTTGATGACGTCACACGAGGCATTAGAACAGGTGGTCAGAGTGTCACCTCCCTGGCTTCACGTCTGCTATTAAGGTCATGTTTTCAAGCCAAGAAAATTTATGAAACTTGAAATTTCCTTTTTAATTTGTTAATATATCCCGTAAACTGTCCTAAAAAAAAACACTTGAGAATGTTCATGTTACGTAAAACTTAGTAAACTCCTTTAAATAATAAAATGAGAGTAACAAGCCATTACCATTCGTATATGGAGTCCGGCAGTCGAATGGATACAGCGCTCGCCTCCTGATTCATGGGTCAGCAGTTCGATCCCCCAGAGCACTCCCAGTTCACCCAGCTGTAAATGGGTATCTGAGTTTACAACTTGGGAAAGTGAATGCAGTCGTGTGTAGTACTGGCCACGCTGCCTCCTAGTGTACAAAGAGGCTTAGGGTATAGTGTCCTCTATCCACACTGACCATATTATTATTTTTTTCACCTTTCTTATAAAACAACAACAAAAACATATGTGAACAACAAAAGACTGAAGATCTGGTCAGTTACCACCCAACTGTCGTGAGGGACGTACATTATTATCTTCTTAACTAATGACTTACAAGTTATAATGTTTAATGTAATCAATACCCAGTGATGTCGCACAAATTTATGCCGCATAAAGTTATGAGTTGTAACAAACATACAGCAGGTGTACCATCATAAGTGAATGTAAGTCTTATTGATGTTTGAGAAATACCTCTGATGACGTCACGGCTCACAGGAGGATGATGCTTCAACACTTTTATCTAAGGTAGAATAGGTTTTATCTTAAAGGAACTAATGTTAACACCTTATTTATCATAAAGGAACTAATGTTAACACTTATTTATCTTAAAGGAACTAATGTACTTTTTTATCTTAAAGGAACTAATGTATTTATCTTAAGGACAATGTTAACATATTTATCTAAGGAACAAATGTTAACACCTTATTTATCTTAGAGGCAAATGTTAACACCTTATTTATCTTAAAGACTAATGTTAACACCTTATTATCTTAAGGAACTAATGTTAACTTATTTATCTTAGAGAGACAAATGTTAACACCTTATTTATCTTAAAGGAACTAATGTTAACACCTTATTTATCTTAAAGGAACAAATGTTAACTTATTTATCTTAGAGGAACAAATGTTAACACCTTATTTATCATAAAGGAACAAATGTTAACACCTTGTTTATCATAAAGGAACTAATATTAACATATTTATCTTAAGGAACAAATGTTAACACCTATTTATCTAAAAGGAACTAATGTTAACACCTTATTTATCTTAAAGGAACTAATGTTCCTTATTTATCTTAGAGGAACAAATGTTAACACTTATTTATCTTAGAGGAACAAATGTTAACACCTTATTTATCTTAAAGGAACTAATGTTAACTATTTATCTTAAAGACTAATGTTAACACCTTATTTATCTTAAAGGAACAAATGTTAACACCTTAATTATCTTAGAGGAACAAATGTTAACACTTATTATTTATCATAAAGGAACAAATGTTAACACCTTGTTTATCATAAAAGGAACTAATGTTAACACCTTATTTATCTTAAAGGAACAAATGTAACACCTTATTACCTTAAAGGAACTATTACTTTTATTTATCTTAAAGGAACAAATGTTAACACCTTATTTATCTTAAAGGAACAAATGTTAACACCTTATTTATCTTAAACGAACTAATGTTAACATCTTATTTATCTTAGAGGAACAAATGTTAACACCTTATCTTAAAGGAACAAATGTTAACACCTTATTTATCTTAAAGACAAATGTTAACACCTTATTTATCTTAAAGGGAACTAATGTTAACACCTTATTTATCTTAAGGAACAAATGTTAACACCTTATTTACCTTAAGGAACTAATGTTAATACCTTATTTATCTTAAGGAACAAATGTTAACACTTATTTATCTTAAAGACAAATGTTAACACCTTATTTATCTTAAAGGAACAAATGTAACACCTTATTTATCTTAAAGGAACTAATGTTAACACCTTATTTATCTTAGAGGAACAAATGTTAACACCTTATTTATCTTAGAGGAACAAATGTTAACACCTTATTTATAAAGGAACTAATGTTAACACCTTATTTATCTTAAAGGAACAAATGTTAACACCTTATTTATCTTAGAGGAACAAATGTTAACACCTTATTTATCTTAAAGGAACTAATGTTAACACCTTATTTATCTTAAAGGAACAAATGTTAACACCTTATTTATCTAAAGGAACTAATGTTAACACCTTATTTATCAAAGGAACAATGTTAACACCTTATTTATCTTAAAGGAACTAATGTTAACACCTTATTTATCTTAAAGGAACTAATGTTAACACCTTATTTATCTTAAAGGAACTAATGTTAACACCTTATTTATCTTAAAGGAACTAATGTTAACACCTTATTTATCATAAAGGAACTAATATTAACATTACGGTTTAATATCTACCAGACCTTAATGGTTAAAAGTAAAGTATAAAAGTTTTAAAGTTTCCATCTATTTTATGGACATTGCCAACGACAACACCGACCAAAACGGATATGACTCCACCTAAAAAAAGTCTTTATCCTACTGACATTTTTGGACATTTAAAGACTGAGATTTACTTCACCACAAGATTAACCCAACCCAACCAACCTAACTAAACTAACCAACGTAACCTAACCCAACCTAACCTAACCCAACCTAACCTAACCTATCCTAACCCAACCTAACCTAACCAAAACCTAAAAAATAAAAAAAATAAAATACCAAAAAATAAAATAATACGAATTAAAAACTAAACAATATCCCGAGAAAAACAAAATCCTGAGAAAAACAAAAACAACCAAACAGTAAAATAAACAACGAATGAATGAAAGAAAACGCTAAAAAACGGATAAATGAAGAAATAGAAGAATATAAGAGAGAGAATTCATCCACCACGGCTCATCATTTTTCTTTCTTTCTTGGCATCAAATTTTATGGCCACAGTCGACGCTCATTTGACTTCTGTGGTGCTTCCTTAACTTGTACCCGGGATGGTGATAATGGAGAGAGTGATGGTGATAGTGGTATGGTGATGGAGTGATGGTAATGATGGTGGTAGTGGTGATATAGAGTGGTGCTAATAGTGGTAGTAGTGGAGAGAGTGATAGTGGTATGGTGATGGAGTGATGGTAATGATGGTGGTAGTGGTGATATTGAGTGGTGCTAATAGTGGTAGTAGTGGTGAAAGATGTGGTGACAGTGGGTAATGATGTATATTTCCTCAATATATCAATACCTCATCTTTGTCTCATAACCTTCCACCACATTAAACTAACCTACACGTCATACCACAGATCTAGCCTCCGCCGTCCTCAGCACAGGGATTTCCAATAATGAGCATTTCTTTCAATACTGACTCACAGCAACACACCGTAGTCTTGTGTTTAATGGCAGCACAGAGGAGAATTTTACATTAAAGTTCAGTACACATTAATTTACGAGAACTGACCGTCATTTTATTAGTAATACTTTTGAATCACCAAACTACACATACTTTGGGTCAAATTGACATAGTTTAGTTGAAGCTTAATAAAGACTGTGTTCTCAATGTAAATCCTTTGGGTGAATATAAATATGCTTACATAATTATTAAAATAAATATATACTCCCATATAATTTTAAGTAAGACTGATTGGATAATTTACAAACGATAAAGGAATTGCAATAAATTAATCATCTTACCTGAGACGGGAGTGTAGCATTCATAAGCCGCTTACTGTATGTTGGCTGTAGTGTTGTGTAGCGCGTTCCTTCCCACACATTAAACTGTTTCTCTTACGTCGATGTCAACTCATACTGTACAGTACTGTAGGTTTTCTCAAGGACCATCCGTGACCACTAACTGGAAGACAGTAAAGCCGTAAATTATAATATATATATATATATATATATATATATATATATATATATATATATATATATATATATATATATATATATATATATATATATATATACCGTTTATATGCCAGGGTTGTTATCAGTAAACAACATTCACTAAGTGTTGTGCCTGGGAGAGTTATCACAAAACAGAGCTGATAAATTAATTCACTCTATCGGGTTCTCATATGAAAGGCGACTGAGGATTCTTACAGCTGTCGATCCTACATTAAAAACGCCACCAAACTTTGGACGTAATTTTCCAGGTGATTAGTCTCCCGTTCATAGATTTATCAGTGGGGAGCGAGGCCCGTAAAACTAACTCATTTTTACTCTACGACAAATTATTACCACAGACTAAATTTGTTGACGTGCTTCTGACGGCAGGGAGGATGGGGGGCATTGTGGTCCCTTCACACACACACATATCCGTACACAAGCATGAAGACAAACATACACACACACACATACATACATAAAAGCTCTTACTCAGATTCCTGAAGTCCACTGCCTAGATAGAATACCTCTTTCATGACTCCCTCCTCCTCTTCCCCCTGCTCTCTCCTCCCTCCTCCCTCCTTTCTTCTTCTTACACTTGGGCTGCTTCTTTCTTCAAGTCCCTTTCCCTTTATTCTGTCCTTCCTTCCATCTCCTTTCCTATTATTCTGTCCCTCCTTCCATCTCCTTCCCTCCTAGCCTTTCTTCCAAATCCTCCACTCTTTCATCTTTCCTTTCTCTACCTCTCCTTCCCCCTCCATCCCTTCAAGCCATCCTCTGTCTCTCCTCTCTCTCTCTATCTCTTCCATCCCTCCCACCCCCTCTTCTCCCTCCATCCTTCAAGTCAACCTCTTTCTCCCACCTTGTCCCCTTCCCTCTTTCTCTCCCTCACCCTCCCTCCCCTCTTTCTCTCCCTCACCCTCCCTACCTCTCCCTCTCTCCCTCACCCCTCCTCCTCTCCTGGCTCACACAGAATACGTTACCTTTCTGGGCTACAGGAAATATCACCTGACATAAATGGACTGGTAAGAATGAAGCTTGTTTTGTCTCTCTCTGTGTGTGTGTGTGTGTGTGTGTGTGTGTGTGTGTGTGTGTGTGTGTGTGTGTGTGTGTGTGTGTGTGTGTGTGTGTTTATATTTGTGCATGTGTGTGTGTGTGTGTGTCTTTGTCTTTATGTTGTGTGCATGTATGTGTGTGTGTGTGTGTGTGTGTGTGTGTGTGTGTGTGTGTGTGTGTGTGTGTGTGTGTGGAGTCTGTAAAGGCACAATGTTTGTTTTGCTTTCTGTCATCCAGTCGACAATGAGACCGACAAGGGTGACTGAGTATTAACTCCTAGGCTGCGTTAGTGAGGAGTACCTGCATGGGAGGGCGGTCTGAGGCGGTACGTGGTGTGAGCGGCCCGGGGAACGCAGAAGAAATTTTCTCTCAGTGTGTTGGTCAGTCTGTTACATGGGTCAATCAGTAAGTCAGTCAGCTTATTTATTCATTCATTTCAGGTCAGTTAGTCAGTCAGTCAATCAGCCAAGCTAAGAGAAGCATTCATAGAGCTGACTAACTACGATTAGAGGTAAGCTACACGATCAGCTGTTTACCGTCAAAACTATCAGGTGTTCGCTGACGCCACTTGACCGAGCCCTCACCTGGGTAATTGGTGTGAGTTTACGTCACACCAGGTGCTATGTCCTTCACCGACACAATGTATTAGTGAACATCAAACATCATGAATAACACATTACGCATATATGTCAGACATTACACATTTACACACACTCCGCCAGACATTATACTGCATTATACGCCACCCATTATACATCAAGCACTCTACCCATTATACGCAGTTTTTTTTGGTACCAGTAGTCAACTCGGGCTGTTTGTAGACACAGTGAAATATTTAAAGGTAATTAACTTTGTTTATACTCCGGTTAAGGTCAGGTTGTGGGGGTAATATTATCCTGTCTCTCCGTCCTCCCGTCCATCTTCCCGTGACAGAATGGAAGGTGGCAGTGAAAACAGTGACAGGGGTGAGAGAGTGGTAGAGTGACAGAGGTGAGAGTGGTAGAGTGACCGGAGTGACAAGGGTGGTAGAGTGACCGGAGTGACAGGGTGGAAGGTGGTAGAGTGACCGGAGTGACAGGGTGGAAGGTGGTAGAGTGACCGGAGTGACAGGGTGGAAGGTGGTAGAGTGACCGGAGTGACAGGGTGGAAGGTGGTAGAGTGACCGGAGTGACAAGGTGGTAGGGTAACAGGAGTGACACGGTGGAAGGTGGTAGAGTGACCGGAGTGACAGGAGTGACAGGGTGGAAGGTGTTAGAGTGACCGGAGTGACAAGGTGGTAGGAGTGACAGGAGTGACAGGGTGGAAGGTGGTAGAGTGACCGGAGTGACAGGGTGGAAGGTGGTAGAGTGACCGGAGTGACAAGGTGGTAGGGTGACAGGAGTGACACGGTGGAAGGTGGTAGAGTGACCAGAGGTGACAGGGTGGAAGGTGGTGAGTGACCAGAGTGACAAGGTGGTAGAGTGACCGGGTGACAGGGTGGAAGGTGGTAGAGTGACCGGAGTGACAATGTGGTAGGGTGACAGGGTGGAAGGTGGTGGGTGACAGGGTGATAATACTCTCCCCGGACGGTAGAGTGACGGGGCGACCCTCGTACTGGAGAAAACAGGATATAGTTTTATAAGATATGAAACGTTTACCTCCTCCCACGACTCACATCTCTCACCCCTAACTCCTCAATAAAACTTAAGACGGACTCCTAACTCCCCGGCTGAACCTGAGAACCCCCTCCCCGGCTGAGCCTTGGACCCCCAGAGATAAACCGTGTTTGTGTGTCTCCCGATAAATCGAACGCGGATTTTCGTAACGCTAAGGATTTTTCCCGGGGAAAATTTTTCGTGAGCGTCGCTTCCGTAACGAGATTAATCTCAAGTCAAAGTGAGATTGAGCACAGCTTTCAGTTTCAATATATTCGTCTGGGCCGAGGGACTCCCGTTTGTCAGGGCGGATTACACTTTTTACCCGAATTTTCCGGAGGTGCAGCCCAGTGTGGGGGGGGGGACCTCCCCACACGACCACCTCTGGGCAGAGGTCCTAACAACCACGACAAGGAACAGTACTACCAGCACCACGTGGCTGGTCTAACCTCTCCAAATTTAAATGGCTCTTAGTCCCAATACACACAAACCTAACCTAACCTAATTGGCCCTAATCGTAATGTAGGATGTCTGGATCTTAATAAGCCGTTAAGGTACAATGGCTCACAGTTAAATTATGTGTCATAGTTAAAACAAAAATGTCTCGGTTAAATTAAATATCTCCAAGTCAAATTAAATGTCTCACACACACTAAAGTTAATTGTCTCCAAACTCGCTGATGTCCACGGAAGTCAATTTAATGGCCTACTAACATAACAACAACAACAAATCCTAGCGTCTCAAGAATCAACATTAAATCCCTAAAGACAAATTTACTGTCTCATTAACACGAATAGACAGTCAGCTTAATGTATCAGGAGTCAGCTTAATGTCTACAAAAGTCAGCTTAATGTCTCACTAACACAGACAAACAGACAGACAGACAGACAGAGCAGACAGACAGCCAATACAAAATATTCATCTTGAGTACAGAGAGAGAGAGAGAGAGAGAGAGAGAGAGAGAGAGAGAGAGAGAGATTGGTTTAGAAGTCCCAGCAAATTCCGGATTCGAGTGAATTTGATAAGAGCCGTCGGCGCGGGGTGAAACTTTTTTTTTTATATAATCTGTTTACGATATTCTTTTACTGTGTAGTTTTATATTACCTTATCTAATCTAATATATTTTTAACCTTATATATCTTAAAAAAAAATATAGGTATAGGTAGACATTTACAGTATGCCGATAGATTAGTAAATTTATATACTGGAGAGAGAGAGAGAGAGAGAGAGACTCCTTTGACAAGCTAAGAGCGAAAGTCCTCTAAGAAGCTAATTAGCATAACCCCAAATCTCCCATTTGACCATAGAATACACACACACACATACACACACACACACACACACACACTATAACATCCCTTCACCTAAAAGCCCCAAAGTGCCCAACTTTAAAACATGGCTTGTCCTTAAGGTAAATTATACTGTGGAGAAGAAAAAAATGTCTTATTAATAACAAATTTTATAGGATCTTCACCATAACACCTCGTATCGATTTTATACTATACTAACCTTGGGGGGTGAGAGTAAGGTAGGGGGAGGGGAAAAGGTGAGGGGGGGGGAAGGGAGGGTTTAAGGGGTTTGGGAGGGAAGAGGGGTGAGGGAAGGAGGGGAAGAAGGTGGGGAGGGAGAGGGAAGGAGGGTTTAAGGGGTTTGGGAGGGAAGAGGGGTGAGGGAAGGAGAGGGAAGTGGGTGAGGGGTGGGAAGGAGGGTTTAAGGGGGTTTGGGAGGAAGAGGGGTGAGGGAAGGAGGGGAAGAAGGTGAGGGGGTGGGGAAGGAGGGTTTAAGGGGTTTGGGAGGGAAGAGGGGTGAGGGAAGGAGGGGAAGAGGGTGAGGGGTGGGAAGGAGGGTTTAAGGGTTGGGGAGGGGAAGAGGGGTGAGGGAAGGAGAGGGGAAGAGGGTGAGGGGGAGGGAAGGAGGGTTTGAGGGAAGAAGGAATGGTGAGAGGGAGTTAAGGGAAGGAGGTGGAAGAGAAGGGAGAAACCGATGTCTCTTGCCAAGTTCCAGGAATATTATGATGTCCGTTCGTCCAAGAGTTATGTGACATCCACAAGGGGAGGGGGGGAGGTGTACTACGGACACGATACGCCACGGACATGATGATACGCCACGGACATGATGATACGCCGGGACACGATACGGTCTCGATACGCTACGAACACGATGCGCCTGGACGAACATTTTCCACCACCACGAAACATGATACACCAAGGACAAAGATAGATAAATCATGGATACGATAGACCACGGACACGATACACTGGGACACGATACGCCACGGACAATACGCCACGGTCACGGACGCAACAAACACAGTGGCAGAGCTGGCTCCATAATAACCCAGGGGACTTGCTCGGGGATACAATTAGTTGGAAACATAGAGAGAGACTATGGCGGTTGACGGAGAGAGAGAGAGAGAGAGAGAGAGAGGGGGAGAGAGAGAGAGAGAGAGAGAGAGAGAGAGAGAGAGAGAGAGAGACTGATTGACTGACTTTTTCAATAAATATATCCACACAATTAGGTCAGGGAAGCGATGCTGTTGTGATAGGCCTTTCACCTCCCTCTCTGCCCTTCCCTTTTCTGCCTCTTTCCTCCCTCCCACCCACACTGTCTCTCTCTTTCTCCCTTCCACCCTCCTCCCTTCATCCCTTCCATCCTCCCTCCCTATCTCCTTCCCTTCATCCCTCCCTCCCTTCCTTCCACTCCCCTACTGCCTCCCTCCCTCCCTCCACTCTCCTCCCCCTCTTCATCCCTCCCTCCCTCCCTTCATCCCACCCTCCTCCATCCCTCCCTCCCACCCACCCTCCTCCCTTCCATCCCATCCCTACCCTCCTCCCATCCCTCTCCTCCCTTCATCCTCCCTCCCTCCCTCCTCTTCACCCATCCTCCCTCCCTCCCTTCATCCCTCCCTCCTCCCTTCATCCCTCCCTCCCTCTCTTCTATCCCTCCCTTCATCCATCCCACCCTCCCTCCCTCCCTCCCTTCATCCCTCCCTCCCTCCCTCCCTTCATCCCCCCCTCCCTTCATCCCTCCCTCCTCCCTCCCCCTCCCTCCTTCATCCCTCCCTCCCTCCTCCCCTCCCTTCATCCCACCCACCCTCCCTTCATCCCTCCCCTTCCTCCCTCTCTCCTCCCTCCCTCCCCTCCCTTCCTCCCTCCCTCATCCCCTCCCTCCCTCCCTCCCTTCATCCCACCCACCCTCCCTTCATCCCTCCCTCCCTCCCTCCTCCCTCCCTCCCTCCCTCCTCCCTCCCTCCCTCCCTTCCCTCCCTCCCTCCCTCCCTCCCTCCTCCTCCCTCCGTCCCTCCGTCCCCTCCCTCCCTCGCTCCCTCCCTCCCTCCCTCCTTCATCCATCCCACCCTCCTCCCTTCATCCTTCCCACCTCCCTCTTCATCCTCCCTCCTCCTTCATCCCACCCACCTCCCTCCCTCCTCCCTCCCTTCCCTCCTCCTCCCTCCCTCCTCCCTCACCACCACACCGACTATTCCGATGCTTTAAAACAGGTCTCTTCAGCTCCCCAATTCTCGTTGAAACAGTTTTGACTTCCCATTTCTGGCCTGGTTAATTTAGCCAACGACGAGGGTGTGTGTGTGTGTGTGTGTGTGTGTGTGTGTGTGTGTGTGTGTGTGTGTGTGTGTGATTAATGTGGGTAGGCGTGGGTAAGTAGAGGAGCGAGGAGAGAGAGAGAGAGAGAGAGAGAGAGAGAGAGAGAGAGAGAGAGAGAGAGAGAGAGAGAGAGAGAGAGAGAGAGAGAGAGGAGAGAGAGAGAGAGAGAGAGAGAGAGAGACTGTGGTCAGTTTTACACCTCCTGCTGCATGATGCCATAAAGGTGTAATAGGTCATCGCTGTCACGTGTACGACAGAGTAGAGTGCCAAGGCTTTTATCACTGCCTGATTCTCCTCCTTCTCTTTCTCCTACTCCTTCTCCTCACCTCCTTTTCCTACTCCTTTTTCTGCTACTTCTACTCCTCCACCTTCTCATCCGCCTCTCCTTTTCCTACTCCTTCTCCTCCTCCTCCTTCTACCCCTCCTCCTTCTCCTAACTCTTACCTCCTCCTCCTCCTCCCTCCTACTACTATTACTCCTCCTCGTCCTACTCCTCCACCCCTACTCCACCTCCTCCTCCTCACCACACATCCATTCATTTCACCAAAACTATATAATATTCAGGTCACCAGAATCTCTCTCGTCATGGTGAATACAGGTAACATCAAAAAGCAATTTATACACACCTGTTGTAAAAGGTGTCTTCAGAAAGGTCGTACTTATGCTAAAACAAACCTCACATAACTTTTTCCCAATGTAGAATAAACTCAAATTGTATTGCCAGTAATAGGTATATTACTTGACCCTTCAGTAACTTTTGATCGTAATTAAAGATAAAAAAATAGAATCTTGATATCTTCTGAAATTGTGCGAAAATGATGGCCAAAAAATATAGGTATTTTCTGTGTAATGAACGGGAATGGAGAATCGTGGAAGGACAGATGGACAGACAGACAAACAGACAAATTGACAAACAGACAGACACACATGGAAAGCCAATAAGGGACTAATGAAGCACGAATCAATATGAACAACGGAATCAATCTATATATTTTTGCTAAATTATCGTTCATATGATCATTTAAAAGTTATCAAATTAAACTCTCTTTAACAATAAAATTAGTTTTTATATACAACGAGAGAGAGAGAGAGAGAGAGACCACGAAGGTTTCTGGACAACACTCAGAACTTAATTAGAGGGTTGTAAATCACGGTGATTGTCCTATAGTGCTGGGGAGGGGGGGGGGGGAGGGGTGACCAGGTCGTTATCTGAGTGGCGGAGATTTCGACGTATCGCTGGAGGTGACCAATTATCTTGATCCCCTGATGAATGTCTGCATGTCCGAGTCTTTCCTGATTGTCCTACCTGTCCCCTGATTGTCCTATCTGTCCTATGAGTGTCCTACCTGTCCCCGATTGTCCTATCTGTCCTCTGATTGTCCTATCTGTCCTCTGATTGTCCTATCTGTCCTCTGAGTGTCCTACCTATTCTTGGATTGTCCTACCTATCCTCTGATTCTCCTACCTATTCTCTGATTGTCCTATCTGTTCTCTGATCACCTTACCTATCACCTGAATGCCCAACCTGCCCCTCCGCCTGATTTTCCCTACCAGTCCCCTCCCTGGAGCTCGACTTATTCAAGGAACCTAACGAACCAAACCTCTAATATTTACTAAGTTAACGTTACCTGACCTAACCTCGATTCAAACTTGTCCCCACCTTTTCCTAACCTAATCTAAAAATCCTCATAAACCTAACCTAACCTAACCTAACCTAAGCCTAACCTAACCTAAACTAACTTAACCTAACCTAACCTAACCTAACCTAACCTACTCCAATCTCGAACCTCAACTCGCGGTTTTTCGTCCTCAAATTAGGATTCTGCTCAGGATGTGAAAATTAGTTTGACCCGTCCTCCCAATCTTAGTTTCCTCTCCCCCTTCTCACAAGCCCCCCATAAACAATCCCTCGCTATACATCTCTTCTCTATGCTCGTCTTCCCCCTCTTCCTTTCCCTAATTACGTGTCATCCCCTCCTCTCTCCTTAACTACGCCCTCCTCTCTCACCCCCTAACTACGCCCTCCTCTCTCACCCCTAACTACGCCCTCCTCTCTCCCCTAACTACGCCGCCCTCTCTCACCCCTAACTACGTCCCCTTCTCCCCAACTACCCCCCTCTCCCTAACTACGCCCTCCTTCTCACCCCTAACTACGCCGCCCTCTACCCCTTCCGTCCTTTCTCCCCTAACTACGCCCCCCTCTCATCCCTAACTACGCCCTCCTCTCTCACCCCCTAACTTCGCCCTCCTCTCTCACCCCTAACTACGCCGCCCTCTCTCACCCCCTAACTACGTCCCCTTTCTCCCCCTAACTACGCCCCCTCTCTCATCCCCAACTACGTCCCCTTTCATCTCTTACCATCCCAGCGGGTATCGATCCCCGGACTTACAAATGCGACAGGGGTTAATGCTCTTAAGCCGTTGAATCCTTTTTTATTGGGCGTGTGTGTGAGCCGTTGTCCTCCACTCTTCCTCCAGTGAGCCGTTGTCCTCACTCGTCTTCCTCCAGTGAGCCGTCGTCCTCCACTCGTCTTCCTCCAGTGAGCCGTTGTCCTCCACTCGTCTTCCTCCAGTGAGCGTTGTCCTCCACTCGTCTTCCTCCAGTGACCGTTGTCCTCCTCTCGTCTTCCTCCAGTGAGCCGTTGTCCTCCTCGTCTTCCTCCAGTGAGCCGTTGTCCTCCACTTGTCTTCCTCCAGTGAGCCGTCGTCCTCCACTTGTCTTCCTCCAGTGAGCCGTTGTCCTCCACTCGTCTTCCTCCAGTGAGCCGTTGTCCTCCACTCGTCTTCCTCCAGTGAGCCGTTGTCCTCCCTCGTCTTCCTCCAGTGAGCCGTTGTCTCCACCGTCTTCCTCCAGTGAGCCGTCGTCCTCCACTTGTCTTCCTCCAGTGAGCCGTCGTCCTCCACTTGTCTTCCTCAGTGAGCCGTCGTCCCCCTCGTCTTCCTCCAGTGAGCCGTTGTCCTCCACTCGTCTTCCTCCAGTGAGCCGTTGCCTCCACTCGTCTTCCTCCAGTGAGCCGTTGTCCTCCACTCGTCTTCCTCCAGTGACCGTTGTCCTCCACTCGTCTTCCTCCAGTGAGCCGTTGTCCTCCTCGTCTTCCTCCAGTGAGCCGTCGTCCTCCAGTCGTCTTCCTCCAGTGAGCCGTTGTCCTCCACTCGTCTTCCTCCAGTGAGCCGTTGTCCTCCACTCGTCTTCCTCCAGTGAGCCCACGTCCTCAGCTCATCTCCCCAGTGAGCCCCACGTCCTCAGCTCATCTCCTCCAGTGAGCCCACGACCTCAGCTCATCTCCCAGTGAGCCCGTCCTCAGCTCATCTCCCCAGTGAGCCACGTCCTCAGCTCATCTCCTCCAGTGAGCCCGACCTCAGCTCATCTCCCAGTGAGCCCACGTCCTCAGCTCATCTTCCTCCAGTGAGCCCACGTCCTCAACATCTCCCCAGTGAGCCCACGTCCTCCACTCATCCCCTCCAGTGAGCCCGACCTCCACTCATCTCCCTCCAGTGAGCCCACGTCCTCAGCTCATCTCCATCCAGTGAGCCCACGTCCTCCACTCATCTCCTCCAGTGAGCCCACGTCCTCCAGCTCATCTCCCTCCAGTGAGTCCACGTCCTCAGCTCATCTCCATCCAGTGAGCCCACGTCCTCAGCTCATCTCCCTCCAGTGAGCCCACGTCCTCAGCTCATCTCCCTCCAGTGGTCCGTCCTCAGCTCATCTCCCTCCAGTGAGCCCACGTCCTCCCTCATCTCCTTCCAGTGAGCCCGTCCTCAGCTCATCTCCCTCCAGTGAGCCCACGTCCTCCCTCATCTCCTCCAGTGAGCCACGTCCTCCACTCATCTCCCTCAGTGAGCCCACGTCCTCAGCTCATCTCCATCCAATGAGCCCACGTCCTCCAGCTCATCTCCTCCAGTTAGCCCACGTCCTCAGCTCATCTCTCTCAGTGAGCCCACGTCCTCCACTCATCTCCCTCCAGTGAGCCCACGTCCTCAGCTCATCTCCCTCCAGTGAGCCCGTCCTCCACTCATCTCCCTGTGAGCCCACGTCCTCAGCTCATCTCCTCCAGTTAGCCCACGTCCTCAGCTCATCTCCCTCCAGTGAGCCCAGTCCTCCCATCTCCTCCAGTGAGCCACGTCCTCAGCCATTCCATCCAGAGCCCACGTCCTCAGCTCATCTCCTTCCAGTAGCCCACGTCCTCCACTCATCTCCTCCAGTGTGCCCAGTCCTCCACATCTCCTCCAGTGAGCCCACGTCCTCAGCTCATCTCCTTCCAGTGAGCCCACGTCCTCCACTCATCTCCTCTCAGTGAGCCCAGTCCTCAGCTCATCTCCATCCAAGAGCCCACGTCCTCAGCTCATCTCCGTCCAGTGAGCCCACGTCCTCAGCTCATCTCCATCCAATGAGCCCACGTACTCAGCTCATCTCCCTCCAGTGAGCCCACGTACTCAGCTCATCTCCCTCCAGTGAGCCCACGTCCTCCACTCATCTCCATCCAATGAGCCCACGTCCTCCACTCATCTCCATCCAATGAGCCCACGTCCTCAGCTCATCTCCATCCAATGAGCCCACGTCCTCAGCTCATCTCCCCACCAAGATCAATGTGCTCATAAAAACATCCAACTTTGTTTCTCCAAAGATTTATTTAAAGCTTTCTCTCAATATTTTTCCCTAGGAAGATGCGCGGATTTTACCCTCTCTCTCTTTTTCTCACTATCTCTCTTCCTTTGTCTTTCCGTTTCTCTGCTTTTGTCTATCTGTCGATATGTCTGTCTGTCTGTCTGTCTGTCTGTCTGTCTGTCTGTCTCTCTCGTGAATTTATATATACTTAAATGCTCCCTTGTTACTTATAGTTAGTTATAAAAAACAGATCTATTTCTAAAGGGTATTCAAGGGTTAAGTCATCGTATTCAAGGGTTAAGTCATCGTATTCAAGGGTTAAGTCATCGTATTCAAGGGTTAAGTCATCGTATTCAAGGGTTAAATCGCCGTATTCAAGAGTTAAATCGCCGTATTCAAGGGCTAAATCATCGTATTCAAGGGATTAAATCACCCTATTCAAGGGGTTAAATCACCGTATTCAAGGGGTTAAATCACCGTATTCAAAAGGATTACGGAACGTGACGGAGATCTTACAGGGTCACCACCAAGGATGGAAGTTTCACGAAAAATCCACATTAATTGGTTCAACTTCCCTCGTTCACTGTCGGTCGAGCGTCCACACACCGGTAAACCTAACCAGCCACAACTCCTCAAAGTACTCAGGGAAATGTCTAATATCTTTCAGGTAGGTCGTCTGGGATTTTCTTGGGCAGGTATCTACATAACCAAATGTCATAAGAACCTGATTTAAATTTAGTTAAAGAGCTACCGCGTTTAACACCTGTCTGATTTGGTACCTTAACCCCCTTCACAGACAGACAGACAGACAGACAGACAGACAGACAGACACACGCACAACAGGACGAGACACGAGAACAATAAATGAAATACGAGACATTTTCCACATAATATTTTCCCACATAATCCAATTTACTGTGAGGTGAGGTGAGGTGAGGCGAGGTGAGGTGAGGTGAGGTGAGGCGAGGTGAGGCGAGGTGAGGCAAAAGTGAGGTGGGGTGAGGTGAGGTAAAAGATGGGAAAGTGGGGTGGGGGAAGGGTAGGTAAGGTGAGGGAGATAAGAGGAAGTGAGATGAGATGAGGTGAGGTGAAGGGGGGGGAGGTGTGATGTATAAACAGACCTCCCTAGTGTATGATGTATAAACAGACCCCCTCTCCTAGTGTATGATGTATAAACAGACCCCCTCCTAGTGTATGATGAATAAACAGACCCCTCCCTAGTGTATGATGTATAAACAGACCCTCCCCCCTAGTGTATGATGTATAAACAGACCCCCCCTAGTGTATGATGTATAAACAGACCCCTCCCTAGTGTATGATGTATATAATACAGACCCTCTAGTGTATGATGTATAAACAGACCCCCTCCCTCTAGTGTATGATGTATAAACAGACCCTCTCTAGTGTATGATGTATAAACAGACCCCTCTCCTAGTGTATGATGTATAAACAGACCCCCTCCCTGTGTGTATGATGTATAAACAGACCCTCTCCTAGTGTATGATGAATAAACAGACCCTCCCTAGTGTATGATGTATAAACAGACTCCTCTCTAGTGTATGATGTATAACAGACCCCCTCTCCTAGTGTATGATGTATAAACAGACCCCCTCCCTAGTGTATGATGTATAAACAGACCCCTCCCTTAGTGTATGATGTATAAACAGACTCCCTCCTAATGTATGATGTATAAACAGACCCCTCCCTAGTGTATGATGTATAAACAGACTCTCTCCTAGTGTATGATGTATAAACAGACCCTCCTAGTGTGTATGATGTATAAACAGACCCCCTCCCTAGTGTATGATGTATAACAGACCCCCTCTAATGTGATATGATATATGATGTATAAACAGACTCTGCTAGTGTATGATGTATAAACAGACCCTCCCTAGTGTATGATGTATAAACACCCCTCTCAGTGTATGATGTATAAACAGACCCTCCCCTAGTGTATGATGTATAAACAGACCCCCTCTCCTAGTGTATGATGTATAAACAGACCCCCCTCTCCTAGTGTATGATGTATAAACAGACCCTCCCCTAGTGTGATGTATAAGTAGATGCAGAAGTGTATGATGTATAAACAGACCCCTCTCCTAGTGTATGATGTATAAACAGACCCCTCCCTAGTGTATGATGATATAAAACAGACCCCCTCTCCTAATGTATGATGTATAAACAGACTCCTCTCCTAATGTATGATGTATAAACAGACCCTCTCCTAGTGTATGATGAACAAACAGACCCCCTCCCTAGTGATGTATAAACATAATGCTCCCTCTCTCCTAGTGTATGATGTATAAACAGACCCCTCCTAATGTATGATGTATAAACAGACCCTCTCTAGTGTATGATGTATAAACAGACTCTCTAATGTATGATGTATAAACAGACCCCTCTCCTAGTGTATGATGTATAAACAGACTCCCCCCCTAGTGTATGGATGTATAAACAGACCCCCTCCCCTAGTGTATGATGTATAAACAGACCCCCTCCCCTAGTGTATGATGTATAAACAGACCCCCTCCCCTAGTGTATGATGTATGAAACAGACCCCCTCCCCTAGTGTATGATGTATGAGAGAATAAATCACATTACCCCTTTGTATATGAGATCAGTACATCACGGCACCACTACACGACCCTGACCTATTATTTTCCCTCTTTGCCACCATATGGACGGCATGGAGGGTGGGGATACAGCCAGCTACACCACCACTGTATCACCCATTTATGTAACCTAACCTAACCACTGTATCATCCCGTTTATGTAACCTAACCTAAGCTAACCTTCCCTAAGCTACTGTAATTCGCGTAAATGTACATAATTACCGGCTTCAAAATGTAATGGGAAGCTGAAAAGGTAATCGCTGTAAATTTATTATGTAATTGCTAGCATCTAGTGTAATTACTTTAACTCTCTGTAATGTAATTGTCAGTTTCTCTTGTAAAATTGTAATGTAATGTAATTGGAAGCTCAAATGTAAATAAACTGTCAACTTGAAATTATTATATTACAGCTGATATTATATTTAAGGGAATTTTTATTTTATTTTATGGTTGCTATTATATTTAAGGGAACTATTACATATAAAGTTACTATTAATTTTAAGGGAACTTTTACATATAAAGTTACTAATACTTTTAAGGGAACTATTATGTATAAAATTACTATTACTTTTAAGGGAACTATTATATATAAAATCACTATTCCCTTTTAAAGTTATCACATCGACTCAAAAAAAAATCATAATCCATTTTCATTCTAATAAAGAACTAAAAATAAAACTGGATACCTTAAAACTACGACAGAGAAACACTAATAAAAATACAGCATTAAAACTGGCCTGAGACTAACGAAACCAGACACAATATACAACCCACCCACCCTGCCTGAATGGTAGAGATCGGCAGCGGAGGGGAGGGGTGGGGTGGGGTGGGGTGTGGGGGGGAAGGCCTTCAGTGTTTACATAACAATGACATCACGGCGTATATGTTTACATAATGATGACGTCACAACCCTTGTTTACATGCGTGGGAGGTTGAATGGCTGGATCTATATACCGACAGTTTAACATATCAGGTACTGTATATCTCTCGTGTGCTTTAAATTCTACCTTCCTTACTACCCGGCCAGCCAGTCAGTGCTCTGTTATACATTGTCAGTAGTTATATGGGATATACGGGGGTCATAAACGTACTGTACTTGACTATGTTCCAGTGTTGGTTAGGTTAGGTTAGTGTTGGTTTGGTCTGGATATATATAACTCTGCTTTCAACTGAGTTTCTTTCGTGTGATGAGAATTTTTCCTTAAAGCTTCCTCTAGAACGTGTGTGTGTGTGTGTGTGTGTGTGTGTGTGTGTGTATGTGTGTGTGTGTGTGTGTGTGTGTGTGTGTGTGTGTGTGTGTGTGTGTGTGTGTGTGTGTTTGCAAGATTTAAACATTAAAAAAGTAAAAAACAATAAAAAAAACACTTTCATTCACTTTACTATATTAACCGAGACTTAACCAATTTAGACAAATTATCCTTATTAGTTCATTAAAAACAAACACACAATACATATTCTAAGTAAACAATCTATCGACGTAAACCAAAAAATCATATTCCTAGTAAACAATCTATCGACGTAAAAAAAAATCAATTTTTAGTAAACATTATATCGACGTAATTTTATTTTTATTCTTAGTAAACATTCTATAGACGTAAACAAAAAAGTCATATTCTACGTAAACAATCTATAGACGTAAACAAAAAAGTCATATTCTACGTAAACATTCTATCGACGTAAAAAAAATATTCTAAGCAAACAATCCTGTCGACGTAAACAAAAAAGTCATATTCTACGTAAACAATCTATAGACGTAAACAAAAAAGTCATATTCTACGTAAACAATCTATAGACGTAAACAAAACAATCACATTCTAAGTAAACAATCCTGTCGACGTAAACAAAAAAAAATATTCTTAGTAAACAATTCTGTCTCTAAAACTAACCGATTAAAAACACACTCATGACCAACCTGCCCTCGTCAAACCCTCCATCTATATTTTTCTCTAAATCCGGAAACTCTTATCATTACTATTTTTTCATATTTAACCCAAATTTATGGCAGGTTTTAACGATGAGCTCAAATGGCCAGTTTTAAATGTAATCTGACTTAAGCTCCGAGCGTTAACACAATGCCTGAAAGTCTGGTGAGATGGGATGGGATGGGATGGGATGGGATGGGTTAGGTTAGGGTGGGATAGACAGGTTTGTAGTACAGGCCAGGCGGGAAGGTGTGCGTTACAAAGGAAGCAGGTGTGTACTACAAGGTGGGCGGGGTTGTACTACAGGTGTTACAAGCGGGAGGGTTTCTACTATAGGTATGTGTTACAGGCGGGCAGGTATATAATAAAGGGAGGCAGGTGTTACAGGTGTGTGCTACAAGGGAGGCAGGTGATGCAGGTGTGTGCTACAAGGGGAGCAGGTGTTACAGGATGTGTGCTACAAGGGGGGCAGGTGTTACAGATGTGTGCTACAAGGGAGGCAGGTGACTGTGCTAGGAGATACATTATCGCAGTAAGTCAGGTGTAAGCCTGGGAGACACTGACAACCTCGTCGGCCATATTGCTGTTGATCCCTGCACCAACACACACACACACACAGGTGCTCTCTAACTCTCTCTTTATCCCCTTGTCTCCCTCGCTACCTTCCCTCTCTCCCTTCTCCCTCCCCCTCTCACCCCCGCCTCCCTGTCTCTCACACTCCCTCACTTAAGCTATTAGTGTGTGTGTGTGTGTATAAAAACGTCTGACAAGAATGATGGATCTGACACAGTGAGTGATGTATCTGACTGATTCCTGAGTTGTGTTGCTTCTTGTGTGTGTGTGTGTGTGTGTGTGTGTGTGTGTGTGTGTGTGTATGTGTGTGTAGGTAAACAAAACACTCAACAACGAATGAAATATCTACCGGAAAAATAACACAAGACTAACACACACACACACACACACACACACACACACACACACACACACACACTAAATCGTTCAACAAACAAACAAGCGAGAAAAAAACAACAACCCGATACTAATTTTATCCCATCCAAAATTAATTATATAAAGATAGAAATTTTTCCTAATTATAATCAGAATTTGTTAAGGTTCAAGACCGCCCTTTGAGGTACACTTATTTCCAACTGATGCTAATGATATATAAACAGTGTGAGATATTTACATGTTTACTGTTTCTCTGTGTGTCTGTCTGTCTGTCTATCTGTGTGTCTGTCTCATGTCTGTGTCTTTGTTCGTTTATCTGTCAATAGTGTCAGTCTGATTAGCTCTAATAATAAATAATGATGATTTATGATGATGATTATGATGATGACGATGATGAAATCTTTGTCTACATGATGTTAAATTATCCCTGTATACAAGACACCTGTTAATGAGAGATGTTCTTACCTGTCGACTACTGATCTCTTAATGTAAACACACCTTATGGTAATTGTCCACAAAACACAGTAACAGATCACTGGATCATGGCCCCAGCTTATTTCACCAACCTACCTGGTTGTTATATTATGTATGTTGTGTTTTTGTGTTTGTTATGTTATGTATGTTAATATGCTTGTTGTTTTTATGTATATATGTTATGTTATGTTATGTTATGTTATGTTATGTTAGGTTTGTTATGTTATGTATACCTTGATATACCGCTAGCACCTGTCTGTCATGGTTGCAAATGACATGGGACCCTGTCCTATGACCCAGCCGGACGTAACTATATAAATGGAGCCAATAGGACTGCCCACGGGTCGCCCACTAGGACTGGGGCATGAACTCAGCCCACTAGGACTGGTACCACTAGACTGGGGCCCACTAGGACTGGGGCCCACTGGGACTGCCCACTAGAACTGGGGCCCACTAGGACTGGTGCCCACTGGGACTGGGGCCCCACTGGGACTCGGGGCCCACGGGACTGGGGCCCACTAGGACCTGGGGCCCACAGAACTGGGGCCCACTAGACTGGCCCACGCCAGGACTGGTGCCCACTAGGACTGGGGCCCACTAGAACTGGGGCCCACTAGGACGGGCCCACTAGGACTGGTGCCCACTAGGACTGGGGCCCACTAGAACTTGGGGCCCACTAGAACTGGGGCCAACAGGACTGGGAGCCCATGGGACTGGTGCCCACTCTAAAACTGGGGCCCACTAGGACTGGGGCCCACAGACGGGGCCCACTAGAACTGGAGCCTGGCTGGTGCCCACTAAAACTGGGGCCCACTAGGACTGGGGCCCACTAGGACTGGGGCCCACTGGGACTGGAGCCATTGGGACTGGTGCCCACTAAAACTGGGGCCCACTGGGACTGGGGGCACGCTAGGACTGGGGCCCACTAGGACTGGAGCCATTGGGACTGGTGCCCACTAGACCAGCCCACCAGACTGGGGCCCACTGGACTGGGCCCACTAGGACTGGCCCACAGAACTGGTGCCCACTAGACTGGTGCCCACTAGGACTGGGGCCCACTAGGACTGGGGCCCACTAAAACTGGGGCCTACTAGAACTGGGGCCCACTAGGACTGGGGCCCACTAGGACTGGGGCCCAATAGAACTGGTGCCCACTAGGACTGGTGCCCACTAGGACAGGGGCCCACTAGGACTGGGGCCCACTAGGACTGGGGCCCACAAGAACTGGGGCCCACTAGGACTGGGGCCCACTAGGACTGGGGCCCATTGGACTGGTGCCCACTAAACTGGGGCCCACTAGGACTGGGGCCCACTAGACTGGGGTCCACTAGGACTGGGGCCCAGACTGGTGCCCACTAATCAGTACCACTAGAATGGGGCCCACTAGGGACTGGGCCCATTGGGACTGGTGCCCACTAAAACTGGGCCCCACTAAGACTGGTGCCCACTAAAACTGGGGCCCACGAGACTGGGGCCCACTAGACTGGGGCCCACTGGGACTGAGGCCCACGACTGGGACCCACTTGGACTGGGGCCCACGAGACTGGGGCCCACTGGACTGGGGCCCACTAGGACTGGGGCCCACTGGGACTGGACCCACTAGGATCAGCCCACTAGAACTGGGACCCACTAGGACTGGGGCCCACTAGGACTGGGGGCCCACGGACTGGGGCCCACTAGGACTGGGTTTTGTTACAAAAGTGCTTACTAAACAAACCTCCTCTTTCCCTCCGCAGGTCATGTGGTGGGGGATCGGGTGGCGGCATGGGTGGCGGTGTGGCTGAGTGGGGCGTGTCTGCGCGTGCACCA
The DNA here is from genome assembly GCF_018991925.1 of Homarus americanus. NCBI lineage: Eukaryota > Metazoa > Arthropoda > Malacostraca > Decapoda > Nephropidae > Homarus > Homarus americanus. Next base: position 30,357 of record NW_024713928.1, read on the forward strand.
TGGCGGAGTTCCCTGCAGGAACAAGCGTGTCAGCTGACCAGTACTGTGACGGCCACAAGGACTGTGAAGACGGCACTGATGGAAACCCAACGCCGCCCGTGAGATGTTGTATGATGACCTAACGCCTGCTCCCGTGAGTATGTTGTATGATGAACCCAACGCCTGCTCCGTGGAGAGTGTTGTATGATGAACCCAAAGCCTGCCCTGTGAGGAGTTGTATGTTGTATGATGAACGCCGGCTCGTGAATGATGTATGTTGTATGATGAACCCAACGCCTGCTCCCGTGAGTATGTTGTATGATGGACCCAACGCCTGCTCCTATATGTTCTATGTTGTATGATGAACCCAACGCCTGCTCGTGAGTATGTTGTATGTTGCATGATGAACCCAACGCATGCCCGTGGTAGGTGGTGATGAACTCAACGCCCTAGTATGTTGTGTGATGAACCCAACGCCTGCTCCTGAGTATATGTGAAGATGAACCCAACGCCTGCTCCTGAGTAGTTGTAGATGAACCCAACGCCTGCTCCCGGAGTATGTTGTGTGTTGTATGATGAACCCAACGCCTGCTCCCGTGAGCATGTTGTAGGATGGACCCAACGCCTGCTCCCGTGAGTATGTTGTATGTTGTATGATGAACCCAACGCCTGCTCCGTGAGTATATGTTGTGGGTTATGATGAAACGCATGCTCCCGTGGTATGTTATATGTTGTATGATGAACCCAACGCCTGCTCCGGAGTATGTTAGGATGATGAACCCAACACCTGCTCCCATGAGTATGTTGTATGATGGAGCCAACGCCTGCTTCCAAGCATGTTGTATGATGAACCCAAAGCCTGCTCCCGTGAGTATGTTGTATGTGTATGATGAACCCAACGCCTGCTCCGTGAGTATGTTGTATGTTATGATGAACCCAACGCCTGCACCGTGAGTATGGTATGATGGACCCAACGCCTGCTCCCGTGAGTATGTTGTGTGATGGAACCAACGCCTGCTCCGTGAGTATGTTGTATGTTGTATGATGAACCCAACGCCTGCTCCCGTGAGTATGTGTATGTTGTATGATGAACACAACGCCTGCTCCGTGAGGTTGTATGATGAACCCAACGCCTGCTCCGTGAGTATGTTGTATGATGAACCCATGCCTGCTCCCGTGAGTATGTTGTATGATGGACCCAACGCCTGCTCCCATGAGTATGTTATGATGAACCCAAAGCCTGCTCCCGTGGTATGTTGCATGTTGTATGATGAACCCAACGCCTGCTCCGTGAGTATGTTGTATGTGTGGGGATGAACCCAACGCCTGCTCCGTGAGTATGTTGTATGATGGACCCAACGCCTGCCCGTGAGTATGTTGTATGATGAACCCAACGCCTGCTCCGTGAGTATGTTGTATGTTGTATGATGAACCCATCGCCCGGTTCCGTGAGTATGTTGTATGATGGAACCAACGCCTGCTCCCGTGAGTATGTTGTATGATGGACCCAACGCTGCTCCCATGAGTATGTTGTATGATGAACCCAACGCCTGCTCCCGTGAGTATGTCGTATGATGGTCCCAACGCCTGCTCCTGAGGTATGTTGTATGATGAACCCAACGCCTGCTCCCGTGAGTATGTTGTATGTTGCATGATAAACCAACGCCTGCTCCCGTGAGTATGTTGTATGATGAACCCAACGCCTGCTCCCGTGAGTATGTTGTATGATGAACCCAACGCCTGCTCCCGGAGTATGTTGTATGATGGACCCAACGCCTGCTCCCATGAGTATGTGTATGGGGACCCAACACCTGCCCGTGAGTATGTGTTATGGATGGACCAACGCCTGCTCCCGTGGGTATGTTGTATGATGAACCCAACGCCTGCTCCTGAGTATGTTGTATGATGGACCCAACGCCTGCTCCCATGAGTATGTTGTGTGATGGACCCAACGCCTGCTCCTGTGAGTATGTTGTATGTTGTATGATGAACCCAACGCCTGCTCCCATGAGTATGTTCTATGATGGACCCAACGCCTGCTCCCGTGAGTATGTTGTATGTTAAAGAACCCAACGCCTGCTCCTATGACTATGTTATGATGGACCCAACGCCTGCTCCCGTGAAGTAGTTGTATGATGGACCCAACGCCTGCTCCGTGAGTATGTTGTGTTGTATGACCCAACGCCTGCTCCCGTGAGTATTTTATGATGGACCCAACGCCTGCTCCTCGTGAGTATGTTGTATGATGTATGATGAACCCAACGCCTGCCCCGTGAGTATGTTGTATGTTGTATGATGGACCCAACGCCTGCGAGTATGTTGTATGATGGACCCAACGCCTGCTCTCGTGAGTATGTTGGCGGATGTGGCGATGAACCCAACGCCTGCTCCCGTGAGTATGTTGTATGATGTATGAGAACTCAACGCCTGCTCCCGTG
>NW_024713929.1:0-5550 GCF_018991925.1 Homarus americanus
CAGCAGCAGCAGCAGGTGGTGGTAGTGGACTTTGGGGGAGTTGATCCTGTAGGTGCAGCAGCAGCAAGAACAACAACAACAGCAGCAGCAGCAACAACAGCAGCAGCAGCAGCACGTGGTGGTGGCGGCGGCCTGTGTGGGAGTTGATCCTGTAGGTGCAGCAGCAGGTGGTGGTGGTGGACTGTGGGGGAGGTAATCCTGTAGGTGCAGCAGCAGGGGGTGGTGGACTGTGGGGTAGTTGATCCTGTAGGGGCAGCTGCAGAGTGGTGGTGGACTGTGGGAAAGTTGATGCCTTAGGTGCAGCAGCAACAGCAACAATAGCAGCAGCAGCAGCAGCAGCAGGAGGTGATGATGGTAGTGGACTGTGGGGGAGTTGATCCTGTAGGTGCAATGGCGGCAGGTGGTGATGGTGGACTGTTGAGGAGGTGATCCTGTAGGTGCAGCAGAAGCAGGTGGTGATGGTGGACTGTGGGGGAGTTGATCCTGTAGGTGCAGCAGCAGCAGGTGGTGGTGGACTGTGGTGGAGTTGATCCTGTAGGTGCAGCAGCAACAACAACAACAACAACAACAACAACAACAACAACAACAACATAAGCAGCAGCAGCAGCAGGTGGTGGTAGTAGACTGTGGGGGGGAGTTGATCCTGTAGATGCAACAGCAGCAGGTAATGGTAGTGAACTGTGGGGGAGTTGATCCTGTAGGTGCAGCCGCAGCAGCTGGTGGTGGTAGTGGACTTTGGGGGAGTTGATCCTGTAGGTGCAGCAGCAGCAACAACAACAACAACAGCAGCAGCAGCAGCAGCAGCAGCAACAACAGCAGCAGCAGCAGCACGTGGTGGTGGCGGCGGCCTGTGGGGGAGTTGATCCTGTAGGTGCAGCAGCAGGTGGTGGTGGTGGACTGTGGGGGAGGTAATCCTGTAGGTGCAGTAGCAGGGGGTGGTGGACTGTGGGGTAGTTGATCCTGTAGGTTCAGCTGCAGAGTGGTGGTGGACTGTGGGAAAGTTGATGCCTTAGGTGCAGCAGCAACAGCAACAATAGCAGCAGCAGCAGCAGGTGATGGTGGTAGTGGACTGTAGGGAAGTTGATCCTGTAGGTGCAATGGCGGCAGGTGGTGATGGTGGACTGTTGGGGAGGTGATCCTGTAGGTGCAGCAGCAGCAGGTGGTGGTGGTGAACTGTGGGAGAGTTGATTCTGTAGGTGCAGCAGCAGGAGGTGGTGGTGGTGGACTGTGGGGGAGTAGGGTGTGTCATACGGAGGCGAATTTTTTTTTTGAGTTTGAAAATTCGGCCCATGGTATTAATGAAGTAGTTCTATGTGCAGAATCATGTGATATCTTCAGATTTGACAAGTTTTCATTTTTTGCTAGGTAAATTTTAACTTGAAATCTTATGAAAATTCAGTATTCCCACCCTTTTACCAACAACACTAAATAGCTTATTTAAAGTAAAGTAAATGTATCAGGTTAATTTATTAGGATGAAAATGATCCAGAATAGTGAAACGAATGATCATAAGTCTCATATCCAAGATCTTTTTGACTGCCACTCTTCTCTCCTCCTCATCCTTACTGCAGAGCATTGTCTGCAGAACTGCCTCGGGATGAGCATACCAGGAAGATCTCCTCACAGTCTGCTCCACAATCTGAACAACCTTCCTTGGCTGACTCCTCAGGAGCTCAAGCTGGAAGAGAACATGCCTCGACCTTCGGAGAACGATGACTTGACTTTGGTGTTGAACCAATTTGGCAAGTAGGACACCTCACGATGAATTGGACAATAAGTCTCAGGTTGTGAAGCTGGTTCCCTTTCAGTTTATGATGAGCGACCCAAATTCTGCAGAACCTGAGAGCCGTTGTGAGCCACCTAGAATGTGAGACTGAACCTATCTGCAGGTAAGCAAGTCTATCAGGCATGACCCCAGTTTTGATGGCACTGCAAATCATGTAACCATAGTACTGGTCAGTACTCAGGTCGTCAATGACAGTATGTGCAAGCTCAACGAGTGGAGGGCCAACTGTGATTTTTTTCAAAGCTCGGATTTATTTCTAACCCAGTGGCAGAGTCCAGCATCTTGCCAAGAGGACCAGACCATCTGTTGTTTGAAAAGAGTCTTGCCATCCAGCTCCTGGATCAGATGTCTGAGTGGCAACTCGTTGGTGTGGAGGTCACAAACAATCCAGACCAGCTTCCTCCCAATCTTCCGCTCTATCCACTGTATGACCCCCCCCCTTGCCACCCTGTGTTCGTGTTGGTGCTGTCCCCTCCAATGGCCTGCAGGGTCTGGTCTACGTTCATCTCTCTCTGAGCCAGTTCACAATGTTATCTGCCACTATCTCAGCTGGTTTCCTGATGTCATCTTTCTCTGGAGTGAAATGCCACAAATACTTCCTTCCTGGTTCACTGCAGCAAGAGTAGTGTTCCTCCTTCACCATGGCAGGGAACAACTTGTCAGAATCTCCAACTTTCATGAACACTTTAGTGTCATCCCTTCTCCCATCAAAGAACAAACAATTGATTCCATTTTCTCTTATCCCCTTATCAAACTCCTCTTCTAGGTTACTGACAAGTTTCTCCTGAGCTCTCCTTACTTTGTTATGATCTATCACCAGGTGAACATCATCAGGTGTTATCAAACCACCGTCAACCCAGGCAGCTGTTGCTATCTCTGCAGTTTCTCTGAGACCAGTGTGGTGTCGCATGCTGGCCAGAGCTATGCTCGGGATATCTTTCCTATTTCGAATCTTATGCCTGGAAGGTTTGGGATCATTATTTTCTGGGTTAGGGACAAAGTCACCATTCTCCTGGTCAGCACTCGGATCAGCCATGGGGAAGTCATTAAACTCTGAATCAGCTTGACTCCAATCATCGGCCTTTTTTACCTCACCCTGGGCCTTCTCAAGTCTCTTTTTCCTCGGCAACTCTTCTCCTCTTCTGTCTCTCTGTGGCAGCCTCCTGTCTCTTGGACTCCGGAATATCTTGGCTAGAAATCATGAGAGCCCCTATACTGCCAGTCTTCTCTCTGTGCTTTGACAAATGCCAGTTCGATCACAGGAATCTTCAGTTCACGCTTGCAAATACAGGAGATGTGGGCCTCGGATTTACAGTCACGATCGCATCCAAACTCAGGACAGAGAACAATTGGGCACTTGCAAGTAATTATGTCAAATAACTGGTCCAGTTGCTTGGCAAAGCTGTCTTCCTTTCTTTAGGATTTTCCTCTCCCAAGAGATATCTCTTGCCTTTTCCCCAACTGGCTATGATCTCTCACTAATCTTCTTCTACTGACTTGTTATGACTGGAGGCTTGAACTGAGCGTTAGCCAAGTGTACCATGCAGACTAACTTTGGTCATATCACTGGCAATGTCTTTGTTTGTGTAAGTTCTTTGGTTCTTTTCACTAATTTGCCTGATTAAAACACCGTATCTCAAGCATCTCTCAATGTGAAACGCTCCGACTTCAGGAGCTCTCTCCCAAACCCAAGATAGTGGCTGAGATGGCTGAATTTACGGTTCCTCTCGTCACAACTGAAAGCAGCCATCGCAAATATTATCAACTTATAAATGCATCAGAATCTGAAACAGAAAAAAATATTGTTAGTTGGGTTGTTAAAGAATGAAGTCAGAAAGCAATGTTCACTACTTAATTGTAATGCACTAATGCAGCTGTACGTTAGATTTTCGATAAATTTCACGCTAAAATTTACCTAGCAAAAGGTTGCAAAATATTGAAACTGAAATTATTTTCTGTTTATATACACTAAAATCTACCAAAAAAGTGATGGGCCATTAGTTTTAGCTGATCTTACCTCCTATGACACACCCTAGTACTTCAGGGTTGTGTCTCATAAATACTGAGTCATGGTTAATAATATTTTTCTGTACTTTAGCAGTCACTTAGCGTAAGGTAAGGTATATAAGACGCCTGGGTGTAGTAACCACGGTAACTCGGCGTAATGAAGGAGTTCGTCTAGCGTAGCGTATAGCAACGACCAAATGTTGTGTGAGACAGAGCAATATATATAGCAAGAGCCACCACACCACCTGCCATAACTACATGCTAATTGCTGAAGCTCTGCCGTAAATCCTGCCGAGAACGAACTAAAAATTTAATTTCTAATCGCTGGAGATGATTTATCCTGCGGCAGTAATGGTTCATTCCTAGTGTCAGTTAACGCTGTATTCAAGAGAACTTTTTATATAAGGTCTTCTCAAGGTCAGGCGTCTTACATAGTCTTGGTTGTGGCTTCGACTTGGGTGATTAATTATTATTTTTTTATAAGTATATTTACCATCGTTGAGTTTTTTTCTGAAGAAGATTTTTTGTTGTTGTGATTTTAATGTTTTAGACTATTTATGTGCGTATGACTAATCCCAAGGTGCTCAGGGGGGTAATAACATAAAGTGGGATAATGTGTGTAATGTGAGTGATAAGAATGTATTCACCCTGGGGTCACTCCTCTACTGTACCACAATCCCTATGAAAGTTTTTGGGGGAGAAGATGAGCCACAGTCGTACAACCCGGCACCAGCGCCTCCCCCAGCACACAGCGAGGAGGCTTTCCTGGGTCCCAGCACTTCGTTATACCTGCTATATACGCTTTATACAATTTTCATATATCGCTATACGACCCCCTTCCTTCTAGTCCGTGGAACTGTCGGGGAACACCATTAATCATAACTCGACTCAATCCTATCAGATGTGATACCAGCAGGGGGACTAGCCGGCCCTCCAGCCTTCCCCAGCACAACGTTCCATGCTACAATGTTTCGTCCACCGCTGAGCTCTGGCGTTTACCCACTACTATCCCTAACCTTTAAAGCAATTGAAATATATCATTCCTCAGCTCAAGGAATGATAATTAATGGATTATTGACGCGTCTTTACTACGAGTCTTATTTATGCCTGAACATACCTCAACTCTCGCCAGCACACGGAAATAAAGGCGATAATTGTACAGCTTGTCTCCCCGCTACACAAAATTGAAATTCATCATGTCCGCCCTCCCCCCCCCCTCCTTCCCTCTTATTTTTTAACGAATATAGATTCCTAGTCCGGTGTTTATGAACTCTTTCTCTCTACATTAGGGGAAGGCTCTCACACACACACTAGGTGGCAGAGGCACTCGTCGTTAAAGTGTTATTTCTTCTTTATCATCCGCACTGTCTTATACGCGATCTTCACTATATACTAAGGCGAGGGTTATTGGTGCGATGGTGGACGGTGTTATGGTGTTATGGTAGATGGTGTTATGGTAGATCGTGTTATGTTAAGGTAGATAGTGTTATGTTATGGTAGATAGTGTTATGTTATGGTAGATAGAGTAATGTTATGGTAGATAGAGTAATGTTATGGTAGATGGTGTTATGTTATGGTAGATAGTGTTATGTTATGGTAGATAGTGTTATGTTATGGTAGATGGTGTTATGTTATGGTAGATAGTGCTATGTTATGGTAGATAGTTTTATGTTATGGTAGATAGTGTTATGTTATGGTAGATAGTGTTATGTTATGGTAGATAGTGTTATGGTGCTCTGGTAGATAGTGTTATGTTA
>NW_024713930.1:0-25026 GCF_018991925.1 Homarus americanus
TCGATCGGGGCCTTTGTTATACTCGGTCAGGGGTATTTGTTATACTCAACCAGGGGACATTGTTATACTCGACCAGGGGACTTTGTTATATTCGATGAGGAGGCTTTGTTATACTCGATCAGGGGACTTTGTTATACTCGATCAGGAGACTTTCTTATACTCAACCGGGTGCCTTTGTTATACTCGATCAGGTGCCTTTATTATACTCGATCAAGGGCCTTTGCTATACTCGATCAGGGGACTTTGTTATACTCGATCAGAGGACTTTGTTATACTCGATCAGGGGCCTTTGTTATACTCGATTAGGGGACATTTCTATACTCGACCAGGGAACTTTGTTATACACGATCAGGTGATTTGTTATACTCGATCAAGGGACTTTGTTATACTCGATCAGAGGACTTTGTTATACTCGATCAGGGGACTTTGTTATACTCGATCAGGAGGCTTTGCTGTACACAAACGGGGCCCTTTGTTATACTCGATCAAGGGACTTTGTTATACTCGACCATGGGACTTTGTTATACTAGATCACGGGACTTTGTTATACTCGATCAGGGTCCTTTATTATACCCTACCAGGGGATTTTGTTATACTCGATTAGGGGACTTTGTTATACTCGATGAGGGAGGTTTGATATACTTGATCAGGAGACTTTGTTATACTCGATCAGGGGACTTTGTTATGCTCGAGCAGTGGCCTTTGTTATACTCGATCAGGGGGCTTTGGTTTATTCGATTAGGGGACTTTGTTTTACTCGATGAGGGGTATTTGTTATACAGGATCAAGGGCGTTTGCTATACTTGATCAGGGTATTTTGTTATACTAGATCAGGGGATTTTGTTATACTCGATTACGGCCTTTATTATACTCGATGAGGGGGCTTTGTTACACTCGACCAGGGTCCTTTGTTATGCTCGACCAGTGGCCTTTGTTGTACTCGATCAGGGGGCTTTGTTATATTCGATTATGGGATTTTGTTATACTCGACCAGGGAACTTTGTTATACTCGATCATGGGACTTTGTTATACTTGATCAGGGGACTTTGTAATATTCGATCAGGAGGGCTTTGTTATACTCGACCAGGGGCCTTTGTTATGCTAGATAAGGGGACTTTGTTATACTCGAAAAGGGGACTCTGTTATTCTCGATAAGGGGCCTTTGTTATACTCGATCAAGGACTTTGTTATATTCGATCAGGAGGCTTTCTTATATTCGATGAGGGACCTTTGGTTTACTCGACCAGGGGCCTTTGTTTTCCTCGATCAGGGGGCTTTGTTATACTCGATCAGGGGATATGTTATACTCAATCAGGGGATGTGTTATACTCGATCAGGGGACGTTGTTATAGTCGATGAGGAGGCTTTGTTATACTCAACCGGGGGCCTTAGTTATACTCGATCAAGGGCCTTTGCTATACTCGATCACGGGACTTTGTTTTAGTCGATCAATGGACTTTGTTATACTCGATCTGTGGACTTTGTTATACTCGACCAGGGGACTTTGTTTTACTCGATTAGCGGCCTTTATTATACTCGATCAAGGACCTTTGTTATACTTGATCAGGGGACTTGTTATCGTCGATCAGGTGACTTTCTTAAACTCGACCAGGGGAATTTGTTATACTCGATCAGGAGGCTTTCTTATACTCGATCAGGGGACATTACAATACTCGACCAGGAAACATTGTTATACACGATCAGGGGATATGTTATACTCGACCATGGGACTTTGTTATACTCCATCAGGGTCTTTGTTATACTCCTTCAGGGGCCTTTGTAATACTCGACCAGGGGACTTTGTTATCCTCGATCAGGGGACTTTGTAATATTCGATCAGGGGGGCTTTGTTATACTCGACCAGGGGCCTTTGTTATGCTCGATAAGGGGACTTTGTTATACCCGATCAGGGGCTTTTGTTATACTCGATCAGGGAACTTTGTTATACTCGACCAGGGGACTTTGTTATACTCGATCAGGGGCCTTTCTTAAACTCGAACAGGGGACTTTGTTATACTCGATCAGGGGACTTTGTTATACTGGATGAGGGGGCTTTGATATACTCGATCAGGGGACTTTGTTATACTCGATCAAGGGACTTTGTTATACCCGATGATTGGGCTTTGTTATACTCGATCAGGGGACATTGTTATGCTCGACAAGGGTCCTTTGTTTTGCTTGACCAGTGGCCTTTGTTATACTCGATTAGAGGACTTTGTTATACACGATCAGGGGACTTTGTTTTACTCGATTAGGGGACTTTTTTATATTCGATCAGTGGACTTTGTTATACTCGATGAGGGGCCTTTATTATACTCGATCAGGCGGCTTTGTTATACTCGATGAGGGGACATTACTATAGTCGACCAGGGAACTTTGTTATACTCGACCATGTGACTTTGTTATACTCGACCAGGGGCCTTTGTTATACACGATCAGGGGACTTTGTTATACTCGATCAGAGGACTTGGTTATACTCGATAAGGGGACTTTGTTATACTCGACCAGGGGATGTGTTATACTCAATCAGGGGACTTTGTTATACTCGATCAGGAGGCTTTGTTATACTCGATCAGGTGACTTTGTTATACTCGACCATGTGACTTTGTTATACTCGACCCGGGGCCTTTGTTATACACGATGAGGGGACTTTGTTATACTCGATCAGAGGACTTGGTTATACTCGATCAAGGGCATTTGTTATACTCGATCATGGGCCTTTGTTATACTCGACCAGGGAACTTTGTTATACTCGATTAGGGGACTTTGTTATACTTGAAAAGGCGACTTTGTTATTCTCGATAAGGGGACTTTGTTATATTTGATTAGGGGCGTTTGTTATACTCGATCAAGCGCCTTTGTTATACTCGATTAGGTTCCTTTGTTATACTCGATTAGAGGACTTTGTTATACACGATCAGGGGATATGTTATACTCCATCAGGGGATGTGTTATACTCGATCAGGGGACGTTGTTATACTCGATGAGGAGGCTTTGTTATACTCAACCGGGAGCCTTTGTTATACTCCATCAGGGGCCTTTGTTATACTCGATCTTGAGACTTTTTTATACTCAATCAGGGGAAATGTTATACTCGATCAGGGGACGTTGTTATAGTCGATGAGGAGGCTTTGTTATACTCAACCGGGGGCCTTTGTTATACTCGATCAAGGGCCTTTGCTATACTCGATCACGGGATTTTGTTATACTAGATCAGGGGAGTTTGTTATACTTGATCAGAGGGCTTTGTTATACTCGACCAGGGGCCTTTGTTTTGCTCGATCAGAGGACTTAGTTATACTCGACCAGGGGCCTTTGCTTTCCTCGATCAGGGGGCTTTGTTATACTCGATTAGGGGACTTTGTTATACTCGAACAGGGGCCTTTGTTATACTCGATCAAGGACTTTGGTATATTCGATGAGGGGGCTTTCTTATATTCGATCAGGGACCTTTGTTATACTCGATTAGAGGACTTGGTTTTACACGATCAGGGTATATGTTATACTCAATCAGGGGATGTGTTATACTTGACCAGGGGACGTTGTTATAGTCGATGAGGAGGCTTTGTTGTACTCAACCGGGGGCTTTTGTTATACTCGATCAAGGGCCTTTGCTATACTCGATCGGGGGACTTTGTTTTACTCGATCAGGGGGCTTTGTTATACTCGATGAGAGGACTTTGTTATACTTGACCAGGGTACTTTGTTTTACTCGATCAGGGGACTTTTTTATATTCGATCAAAGGACTTTGTTATACTCGATCAGTGGCCTTTATTATACTCGATCAAGGACCTTTGTTATACTCGATCAGGAAGCTTTGTTATACTCGATCAAGGGACATTACAATACTCGACCAGGGAACTTTGTTATACACGATCAGGGATATGTTATACTCGACCATGGGACTTTGTTATACGAGATCAGGGGACATTGTTATACTCGATCATGGGCCTTTGTTGTACTCGACCATGGGACTTTGTTATACTCGATTATGGGACTTTGTTATACTCGATGTGGGGGTTTTGATATACTCCATCAGGGGACTTTTTTGTTATATTCGATCAGGGGATTTTGTAATACTCGATCAGGGGCCTTTGTTATACTCGATCAAGGGCGTTTGTCATAATCGATCAGGGTACTTTGTTATACTCGATGAGGGGCCTTTGTTATATTATATCAGGGGCTTTTGTTATACTCGAACCAGGGGAATTTCTTATACTCGATCATGAGACTTTGTTAGACTCGATCATTGCCCTTATTATGCTCGACCAGAGGGGTTTGATATACTCGATCAGGGGACTTTGTTATACTCGATCAGCGGGCTTTGTTATACTCGACCAGGGGCCTTTGTTATGGTCAACAAAGAGACTTTGTTATACTCGATGAGGGGACTTTGTTATAATCGATGAGGGGGCTTTGTTTTCCTCGACCAGGGGACTTTGATATACTCGATCATGGGACTTTGTTATACTTGATCAGGGGACTTTGTAATATTCGATCAGGAGGGCTTTGTTATACTCGACCAGGGGCCTTTGTTATGCTAGATAAGGGGACTTTGTTATACACCATGAGGGGCCTTTGTTATACTCGATCAGGGGACATTGTTATACTCGATCAGGGCATATGTTATACTCGATCAGGGGATGTGTTATACTTGATCAGGGGACTTTGTATTATTCGATCAGGGGGGCTTTGTTATGCTCGATAAGGGGACTTTGTTATATTCGATCACAGGACTTTGTTATTCTCGATCAGGGGCCTTGGTTATACTCGACCAGGGGCCTTTGTTATGCTCGATCAGGGGACTTTGTTATACTTGATCAGGGGACTTTGTAAGATTCGATCAGGGGAGCTTTGATATACTCGAACAGGGGCCTTTGTTATACTCGATCAAGGGACATTACTATACTCGAACAGGGAACTTTGTTATACACGATCAGGGGATATGTTATACTCGATCAGGGGATGTGTTATACTCGATCAGGGGACTTTGTTATACTCAGTCAGGAGGCTTTGTTATACTCAACCGGGGGACTTTGTTATACTCGATCAGGGGAATTTGTTATACTGGATCAGGGGACTTTGTTATACTCAGTCAGGAGGCTTTGTTATACTCAACCGGGGGACTTTGTTATACTCGATCAGGGGAATTTGTTATACTGTATCAGGGGACTTTGTTATACTCGATCAGGGGGCTTTGTTATACTCAACCAGAGGACTTTGTTATACTCGATCAGGTGGTTTTGTTATACTCGACCAGGGGTCTTTGTTGTGCTCGATCACGCGACTTTGTTATACTCGTTCAGGGGCCTTTGTTATACTCGATCTGGGGGCTTTGTTTTCCTCGATCAGGGGACTTTGTTATACTCCAACAGGGACTTTGTTATGCTCCATTAGGGGCCTTTGTTATATTCGACCACGGGACTTTGTTATACTCGATCAGGGGACTTTGTTATACTTGATCAAGGGACTTTGAATTATTCGATCAGGGGGCCTTTGTTATGCTCGATAAGGGGACTTTGTTATATTCGATCAGAGGACTTTGTTATTCTCGATCAGGGGGCTTGGTTATACTCGACCAGGGGACTTTGTTATACTCGACCAGGGGACTTTGTTATACTCGACCAGGGGATTTTGTTATACTCGATCAGGGGAATTTGTAATAATCGATCAGGGGAATTTGTTAAACTCGACCAGGGGACTTTGTTATACACGACCATTGGACTTTGTTATATTCGATCAGAGGACTTTGTTATACTCGATCGGGGGACTTTGTTTTACTAGATCAGGGGGCTTTGTTATACTCGATCAAGGGACTTTGTTAAACTCGATTAGGGGCCTTTATTATACTCGATCAAGGGCCTTTGTTATACCCGATCAGTGGACTTTGTTATACTCGATTAGAGGTCTTTGGTAAACTCGTTCAGGGGACTTTGTTATACTCGACCAGGGGACTTTATTATACTGGATCAGGCGGCTTTGTTATACTCGATCAGGGGACATTACTATACTCGACCAGGGAACTTTGTTGTACACGATCAGGGGATATGTTATACTCTATCAGGGGATGTGTTATACTCGATCAGGGGACTTTGTTATACTCGATCAGGAGGCTTTGTTACACTCAACCGGGGGCCTTTGTTTTACTCGATCAGGGGCCTTTGTTATACTCGATCAATGGACTTTGGTATACTCGATCAGGGGGCTTTGTTTTCCTCGATCAGGGGACTTTGTTATACTCGATCAGGGGACTTTGTTATACTCGACCAGGTGACTTTGTTATACTCGATCAGGGACTTTGTTATACTTGATCAAGGGACTTTGTATTATTCGATCAGGGGGCCTTTGTTATGCTCGTTAAGGGGACTTTGTTATATTCGATCAGAGGACGTTGTTATTCTGGATCAGGGGCCTTGGTTATACTCGACCAGGGACCTTTGTTATACTCGACCCGGGGACTTTGTTATACTCGACCAGGGGACTTTGTTATACTCGATTAGGGGAATTTGTAATAATCGATCAAGGGCCTTTGTCATAATCGATCAGGAAACTTTGATAGACTCGATGAGGGGCCTTTGTTATACTCGATGAGGGGCCTTTGTTATACTCAATCATGGGCCAGTGTTTTACTCATCCAGGGGACTTTGTTATACTCGATAAGAGGAATTTGTTATACTCGACCAGGGGACTCTGTTATCCACGACCATTGGACTTTGTTATATTCGATCAGAGGACTTTGTTATACTCGATCGAGGGACTTTGTTTTACTAGATCAGGGGATTTGTTATACTCGATCAAGGGACTTTGTTTAACTCGATTAGGGGCCTTTATTATACTCGATCAAGGTCCTTTGTTATACCCGATCAGTGGACTTTGTTATACTCGATCAGAGGACTTTGGTATACTCGATCAGGGGACTTTGTTATACTCGACCAGGGGACTTTGTTATACTCGATCAGGGGGCTTTATTATACTTGATTAGGGGACAGTACTATACTCGACCAGGGAACTTTGTTATACAAGGATCAGGGGATATGTTATACTCTATCAGGGGATGTGTTATACTGACAGGGACCTTGTTAATTGTGTCATTGTTATATTCATCAGGTCCTTTGTTATACTGATCAGGACTTTGTTATATTCTGCATCAGGACCTTTGCGACTTGGAAAGGACTTTAGTAATATTCGATCAGGTTTATAGCTGATCAGGGGATTCTTGTTACGGCTCGGTGCCAGGAACTTGTTTACTTATCAGGCTTTGATATACTGATCAGGGACTTGTTTTACGACAGGGGACTTCGTTATACGCCATGTATTGGGCTTGTTATACTGGTCAGGGGACCTTGTTATATTCGACCAGGTCCTTGTTATGGTCGACCAGTGGCCTTTGTTATACTCGATCAGGGGGCTTTGTTATTTTCGATTAGGTGACTTTGTTATACTCGATGAGGGGCATTTGTTATACTCGATCAAGGGCCTTTGCTATACTCGATCAGAGGACTTTGTTAGACTCGATTAGGGGCCTTTGTTATAATCGATCAGGGGACTTTGTTATACTTGATTAGGGGGGTTTGTTATACTAAATCAGGGGCTTTTTTTTATACTCGAACCAGGGGAATTTGGTATACACGATCATGAGAATTTGGTATACTCGATCAGGGCCTTTATTATACTCGAGCAGGGGGGTTTGATATACTCGATCAGGGGACTTTGTTATACTCAGTCAGGGAGCTTTATTATACGTATCGGTTTTGTTGCGCCGAGCAGTGATTTTGCTGCTACGCCCGCGGCTTAGCTTCTCGATCAGGATCTTGTTATGTTTCATCGGCCCTTTGGTATACTATTAGCCTTTTGTAATACTGAATAGGCCTTGTTATACTGTCAGGGACTTCAGTTATACTTCGATGAGTGGTAATATCTTCGACCAGGGGACTTGTTTTACGACAGGGATTGTTATAAAGATTAGGGGCTCTTATGTTATACCTCGATCATGTAGACATAGTATACTGACCAGGAATTTCGTTATACACGATCAGGATATGTTATACCGATCAGATATACTGATCACGGACCTTTGTTTACTTATTAGAGGTTTTGTTATATTCTCAACCGTCTTTTGTTATACACGAGCAGGGAACTTTGTTATACTCGACCAGGGGACTTTGTTATACGCGACCAGGGGACTTTGTTATATTCGATGAGGGGACTTTGTTATATTCGATCAGGGGACTTTGTATTTCTCGATCAGGGGCCTTGGTTATACTCGACCAGGGGACTTTGTTATACTCGACCAGGAGACTTTGTTATACTCGACCAGGGGACATTGTTATACGCTACCAGGGGATTTTGTTATACTCGATAACAGGACTTTGTTATACTCGATCAGGTGACTTTGTTATACTCGATCATGGGCCTTTGTTATACTCGATCATGGGCCTTTGTTATACTCAACCAGGGGACTTTTTTATACTCCATCAGGGTCTTTGGTATACTCCATTAGGGGCCTTTGTTATACTCGAATAGGGGTCTTTGTTATACTCGATCAGGGGACTTGGTTATACTTGATCAGGGTCTTTGTAATATTCGATCAGGGTGGCTTTGTTATACTCGATCAAGGGACTTTGTTGTACTCGATCTGGGGTCTTTGTTTTCCTCGATTAGGGGCCTTTGTTATACTCGATCAGGGGACGTATACTCGACCAGGGGACTTTGTTATACTCAATCAGGGGACTTTGTTATACTCGATCAGGAGGCTTTGATATACTCGATGAGGGGACTTTGTTATACTTGTTACGAACCCCTCCGCCCAGCACTACGAACCACGCCATCTATTGTCTTGATCTACCTACCCAGCAGCACGAGCAACGCCATCTAGGGACGAGACACGAGTATGACTCATCTTAGTTAACACTCCGGGGTTTCCCTTCTCCATATCCTGGTTGTTGCGTCACTTCCTCCAAGTGTTCTTTGTCAGCTCGAGTTCGAGGAGACTTCACTTGGCTCTGGGTAGTGACCACAGGATCATCTATCCTCTAAACCTACGGACAGTGACTACCTACCGTCTTCTACAATACTCAGCCTTACTCGTCAGCCACCTCAGCTCCTCACTTAAGTACTTGTATCTTGTATTGCCTCCCCCACGTCCACTTGCTTCAAAATTGTTTATGTTTTATTATTATGTATATACTGTTAATGTTTAGGTTAAGTTTGGTTAAGGGTAATTTATAAGCTGAATATTTTGTTTAGGGATTTATGGTACTTTATTATACACAACGAAAACTCGCATCCTTTGTCTACCCTTTTATAGTCCGATTGTCTTTGTTTTTTTTTTTTGTTACCTGTTGGGATATGGGTAGACGTATAACTATATTCTAAATCCCCAACTCGTAACAAATGGCGACCGTGACAGGACTCGACCCTTAAGTACCATATTCCTTCCTCCCTTGTTACTCAGTGTTAATTATTCCTCCCAGTCACTTCTGTTCACAATTGCTTTACGGTGGTTTAAAGTTACCTTCATATGTGTGTGCATATATTGGTATTATCGTACAGTAAGAGTGACAGCCGTAGGATATTAGGTTCCAAGTGTCATAAGGCTTACCTGTTATTACACGTGGCAGTCGTGTAGTAAGTCTTATCGAGTGTAGGGAAGAATCCGGATCTGTTTAATGCCGTACCCTCACTCCAGAGTAGGCTGTTCCATAGTCACTAGTTTACGGTGTAGTGATATCTTGGGACGCCCCGCTCTACCAGGACCCCATAATTATAAAGCCTCAATTAATGTTCTTCTCATTATCTCATTCAGGGTCAATCATACCATTTATCAGGGTTGTTAATCCGGATCTTTATATTAATGCCGTAATACGCCCTTCCTCTTTCAAGTATATCAGGGTTGTTAATCCGGATCTTTATATTTATGCCGAAATACGCCCTACCTCTTTCAAGTCTCTTATCCTTATCTAAGGATCTTCTCAGAAGAACAATAATCATAAGTGTAATTTCCCTAGGTATAACTTGGTTAGTTTTCGGGACTTTCTGGTTATCCACTGCCGTGATATTTTCTAGGGTAATCCACGTATCTTATCTTTTGACCATTAATTAATTTATCCTATTTTTCTTAACAATGGCCACCTCAGGTTTTGGTCTCCAGGATTTTATTGAAAATCCTTCCGTAGCTAAATTACGTGTTAATATCCTGAAGAAAGAATGGAAAGAAATAGCCAACTATTACAATATCCCGTTTTCACAGCAACTGACTAAGGAAATGTTAAAAAATCATGTGATTGAAGTGTTGGTTCAACAAGAAGTTTTAAAAGAATCCGCTGTTGACAGATTAACGCCCATGTCCAAGAAACTTCAACCACTATCACCACCCCTCCTCACTCAGAAGTTGCTTCAGGTCTGGCTAGCCCTCAAGAAAAAACACAAAGAGTAGACGCCTTAGAACTAGAACGAGCAAGGTTCGAGTTCCAAATCAAAATGAAAGAACTCGAGTTGGAGCAGGAGTCGGAACAGGCCAAGTTGGAGCAGGCCAAGTTGCAGCATGAAGAAAAGTTGGAACAGGCCAAGTTGGAACAGGCCAAGTTGGAGCATGAAGAAAAGTTGGAACAGGCCAAGTTGGAACAGGCCAAGTTGGAGCAAAAGTTGGAGCATGAGGGAAGGTCGGAACAGGCCAAGTTGGAGCATGAGGAAATGATGGAACGGGCCAAGTTGGAGCAGGAGGTTAGACTGAAAGAACTACAGGTAAGAGAGATAGAAGTCACCTTAACATCGGAGTTTAGATCAAAAGAAGTGGCATTAAGAGAGAAACTAGCTGCTTTTAACCCTGCTACTGCTTCTTCCCTTGTTCACGGGTTTGATGAATCCGATATGGACGGGTCATTTAGGACTTTTGAGAAAATAGCCGGGAAGAATGAGTGGCCAAAGGACCAGTGGGTGTCAGTGTTAGTTCCTAAATTATATGGTAAGGCTCGTAGAGTTTATAACTGTTTAGACCAGACTGATGACTATGATAACGTAAAAAAGAATATCCTCACCTCATATGCTATCACGCCAGATGGATACCGGCAGAAGTTTCGTAAACTAACCAAACCATTTTCCCACACCTTTCTTGAGTTTGCTCAAGAAAAGCTTAGGTTTTTTAAGAAGTGGTTAGAGGCTACAGAGACCTCCACATTTCAGGATTTGTTAAACTTGGTAGTCCTGGAGGAGTGGAAGAGCAAGATACCATTTCACATCTTGAAGCATGTGGAGGAGCGTGGAGAGGTTAATTTAGGACGTGCGGCTGAGCTGGCTGATGAGTACGCCTTGCTGGTGGAGTCACTGTGCCGTAGGGAACGTGGTACTTTCCGACATGTTAGGTCCTCCTCTGATGATAACCTTGGGGCGTGAGTGGTAGGTCGAAAGGTCCCACACCTACCCCCCCCTGATGCAACCAAGTTTACTTGTTCTTACTGTAAAAACCCAGGCCATACGATCCAGACTTGTAAACACCCAAAGTGTCGAATTGCTAAAAGTAGTTCCCTGGATCCCAAATCCAAACCAATAGCAACCACCAATGTGGAAAGGCCCCATCAGGATCTCTTCTCTTCATTCACCTATGAGGGAAAAATTTCAATCATAGAGGGGTCTCGTTCTTTCCCTATTCGTATACTACGTGATACGGGCGCAGCACAATCTATCCTCCTGTTTAACGTCATTCCTGATATATCTACCGCATTTACTAATGAGAGTGTTCTAATTTCGGATCTCTCATCCCATTCTTCCTATCCTTTAGCTAAAGTACACCTCCAATGTCCCTTGATTACTGGGGAAGTGCAAATAGCCATAAGGAAAGACCCAATGCCTGTGTGCGGCATTCATTTATTATTGGGTAATGACTTGGTAGGAGACCTAGTGGTTCCTAACATAAAGACAGTCGACTCTCCCTTACCTGTCAACTCCACCACTGACCTTAAAGAAACTATTCCTCATCTTTTCCCATCTTGTGCTGTCACCCGGTCACAGAGTGTGCGAAATGGGCCCTCTTCATCTAAAACCACCTCTAATATCTTCCTACCCACAGAAGATCTGTACAATAAGACCATTAGTAAGGATGAGCTCGTTAAAGCCCAACAATCTGATCCATCTTTGAATAAACTTCACCATGCAGCAGTTGAGGGTAAAGATTTTAACACCCTTCCGTGTTTTTATTATCATGAAGGGGTTTTGATGAGGGCCTATAGGCCCCCTGAGCTTGCCCAGCTAGACACGTGGTCTGAAATACATCAAGTGGTAATTCCCACCTCAGTCAGACCAGCATTAATTGCCCTTGCCCATGATGGTATTTCAGGACATTTGGGAATCCTGAAAACATATAAAAAGCTCCACCAACACTATTATTGGCCTGGACTTAGGAAGGATGTGTCAAAATACCAAAAATCTTGTCTTATTTGTCAAATGGTAGGAAAACCAAATGAAAGTATACCAGCAGCTCCCATTAAGCCCATCCCAGTATTTTCTACACCATTTGAAAAGATTGTTGTGGATTGTGTGGGCCCATTACCAAAGACTAAGAAGGGAAATCAATTCCTGCTCACAGTTATGGATACCAGTACACGTTATCCTGAGGCTTTTCCCCTTAAAAGCATCACTTCAAAAATGTAATCAAACCTCTTTTGCACCTTTTCACTTCAGTGGGCATTCCTAAAGAGATCCAATCCGATCAGGGCACCAATTTTACGAGCAATCTTTTCAAACAGGTGATGAAAGACCTCAGTGTGGACCATTGTACATCTTCGGCTTACCACCCACAATCCCAAGGTTGCTTGGAACGGTTCCATCAAACTTTCAAATCAATGCTCAAAAAATACTGTATAGAACACCAAAAGGAATGGGATGAAAGCATAGACTTGTTGCTCTTTGCCATCAGGGAATGTCCCCAGGAGTCATTGGGTTTCTCCCCGTTCGAGTTACTATATGGGAGACAAATTAGGGGACCCCTTAAAATAGTAAAGGAGCTGTGGTTTGACACTCCATCTATTAAGCCCGCAACAGTTTCCCAATACATTGACACTTTAAGGGACAAATTAACTGAAGTCCGAACCATTGCTCAGTCAAACTTAAAAAAAGTCCAAGAAAAAATGGTGAAGTCCCTCCTGATCGAGTATAACAAAGTCCCCTGGTCGAGTATAACAAAGTCCCCTGATAGAGTATAACAAAGTCTTATGATCGAGGATTACAAAGTCCCCTGATCGAGTATAACAAAGGTCCTTGATCGAGTATAATAAAGGCCCCTGATCGAGTATAACAAAGTCCTTTGATCGAATATAAAAAAGTCCCCTGATCGAGTAAAACAAAGTCCCCTGGTCGAGTATAACAAAGTCCCCTGATCGAGTATAACAAAGATCCCTGATCGAGGAAAACAAAGTCCCCCGATCGAGTATAACAAAGTCCTCTGATCGAGCATAACAAAGGCCCCTGGTCGAGTATAACAACCCCTCTGATCGAGTATAACAAAGTCCCCTGATCTAGTATAACAAAATTCCGTGATCGAGTATAGCAAAGGCCCTTGATCGAGTATAACAAATGCCCCTCATCGAGTATAACAAAGTCCCCTAATCGAATATAACAAAGCCCCCTGATCGAGTATAACAAAGGCCACTGGTCGAGCAAAAGAAAGGACCCTGGTCGAGTATAACAAAGTACCCTGTTCGAGTATAACAAAGCCTACTCATCAGGTATAACAAAGTCCCCTGATCGAGTATAACACATCCCCTGATCGAGTATAACATATCACCTGATCGTGTATAACAAAGTTCCCTGGTCGAGTATAGTAATGTCCCCTGATCGAGTATAACAAAGCCCCCTGATAGAGTATAACAAAGTCCTCTGATCGAGTATAACAAAGTCCTCTGATCGAGTATAACAAAGGTCCTTGATGGAGTATAATAAAGGCACCTGATCGAGTATAACAAAGTCCCCTGATCGAATATAAAAATGTCCCCTTATCTAGTATAACAAAATCCCGTGATCGAGTATAGCAAAGGTCCTTGATCGAGTATAACAACGGCACCCGGTTGAGTATAACAAAGCCTCCTCATCGACTATAACAACGTCCCCTGATCGAGTATAACACATCCCCTGATTGAGTATAACATATCCCCTGATCGTGTAAAACAAAGTCCTTTAATCGAGTATAACAAAGGTCCCTGATCGAATATAAGAAAGCCCCCGGATCGAATATCACAAAGTCCCTGATCGAGTATAACAAAGGCCCTTGATCGAGTATAACAAAGTCCCGTAATCGAGTATAACAAAGTCCCCTTATCGAGAATAACAAAGTCCCCTTTTCGAGTATAACAAAGTCCCCTAATCGAGTATAACAAAGTTCCCTGGTCGAGTATAACAAAATCCCCTAATCGAATATAACAAAGCCCCCTGATCGATCATAACAAAGGCCACTGGATCGAGCATAACAAAGGACCCTGATCGAGTATAACACATCCCCTGATCGAGTATAACATATCCCCTGATCGTGTATAACAAAGTTCCCTGGTCGAGTATAGTAATGTCCCCTGATCGAGTAAGACAATGCCTCCTGATCGAGTATATCAAAGTCCCCTGGTCGAGTATAACAAAGTCCCCTCATAGAGTATAACAAAGTCTTCTGATCGAGGATTACAGAGTCCCCTGATCGAGTATAACAAAGGTCCTTGATCGAGTATAACAAAGGCCCCTCATCGAGTATAACAAAGTCCTTTGATCGAATATAAAAAAGTCCCCTGATCGAGTAAAACAAAGTCCCCTGGTCGAGTATAACAAAGTCAACTGATCGAGTATAACAAAGCCCCCTGATCGAGGAAAACAAAGTCCCCCGATCGAGTATAACAAAGTCCTCTGATCGAGCATAACAAAGGCCCCTGGTCGAGTATAACAAAGCCCTCTGATCGAGTATAACAAAGTCCCCTGATCTAGTATAACAAAATTCCGTGATCGAGTATAGCAAAGGCCCTTGATCGAGTATAACAAATGCCCCTCATCGAGTATAACAAAGTCCCCTAATCGAATATAACAAAGCCCCCTGATCGAGTATAACAAAGGCCACTGGTCGAGCATAAGAAAGGACCCTGGTCAAGTATAACAAAGTCCCCTGTTCGAGTATAACAAAGCCTACTCATCAGGTATAACAAAGTCCCCTGATCGAGTATAACAAAGTCCCCTGATGGAGTATATCAAAACCCCCACATCGAGTATAACAAAGTCCCCTAATCGAGTATAACAAAGTCCCCTGGTCGAGCACAACAAAGGCCCATGATCGAGTATAACAAAGTCCCCTGATCTCGTATAACAAAGTCCCATGGTCGAGTATAACATATCCCCTGATCGTGTATAACAAAGTTCCCTGGTCGAGTATTGTAATGTCCCCTGATCGAGTATAACAAAGCCCTCTGATCGAGTATAACAAAGTCCCCTGATCTAGTATAACAAAATTCCGTGATCGAGTATAGCAAAGGCCCTTGATCGAGTATAACAAAGGCCCCCGGTTGAGTATAACAAAGCCTCCTCATCGACTATAACAACGTCCCCTGATCGAGTATAACCTTCCCCTGATTGAGTATAACATATCCCCTGTTCGAGTATAACAAAGCCCCCTAATCGAGGAAAACAAAGGCCCCTGGTCGAGTATAACAAAGCCCTCTGATCGACCAAAACAAAGGCTCCTCGTCGAGCATAACAAAGCCCTCTCATCGAGTATAACAAAGTCCCCTGATCTAGTATAACAAAGTCCCATGGTCGAGTATAACAAAGTCCCTTGATCGAGTATAACAAAGGCCCCTGATCGAGTATAACAAAGGGCCCCGTTTGAGTACAACAAAGCCTCCTGATCGAGTATAACAAAGTCCCCTGATCGAGTATAACACATCCCCTGATCGAGTATAACATATCACCTGATCGTGTATAACAAAGTTCCCTGGTCGAGTATAGTAATGTCCCCTGATCGAGTATAACAAAGCCCCCTGATCGAGTATAACAAAGTCCCCTGACGAGTATATCAAAGCCCCCACATCGAGTATAACAAAGTCCCATAATCGAGTATAACAAAGTCTCCTGGTCGAGTATAACAAAGGCCCATGATCGAGTAAAACAAAGTCCCCTGATCGCGTATAACAAAGTCCCCTTATCGAGAATAACAAAGTCCACTGATCGATTAAAACAATGCCTCATGATCGAGTATAACAAAGACCCCTGGTCGAGTATAACAAAGTCCCCTGATCGAGTATAACAAAGTCCCCTGATCGAGGAAAACAAAGCCCCCTGATCGAGTATAACAAAGTCCCCTGATCGAGTATAACAAAGCACCCTGGTCGAGTATAACAAAGCCCCTTGATCGAGTATAACAAAGTCCCCTGATCGAGTATAACAAAGTCCCCTGATCGAGGAAAACAAAGCCCCCTGATCGAGTATAACAAAGTCCCCTTGTCGATCATAACAAAGGCACCTGGTCGAGTATAACAAAGGCCCCTGATGGAGTAAAACAAAGACCATGTTGGAGTATAACAAAGTCACCTGATCGAGGAAAACAAAGCCCCCTAATCGAGTATAACAAAGTCCCCTGATCGAGTATATCAAAGCACCCAGGTCGAGTGTAACAAAGCCCCCTGATCGAGTATAACAAAGTCCCCTGATCGAATATAACAAAGTCCCCTGATTGAATATAATAAAGCCCCCTTACCGAGTATAACAAAGTCCCCTGATCGAGAATATCAAACCCCCCTGGTCGAGTATAATAAAGGCCCTGATCGAGTATAACAAAGTCTCATGATCGAGTATAACAAATTCCCCTGGTTCGAGTATAACAAAAGCCCCTGATAGAGTATATCAAAGGCCACTGATCGAGCATAACAAAGGCCCCTGGTCGAGAATAACAAAGGCCCCTGATCGAGTATAACAAAGTCCCCTGATCGAGAATAACAAAGGCCCCTAATCGAGTCTAACAAAGTCCCATGATCGAGTTTAGCAAAGGCCCCTGATCGAGTATAACAAAGTCCCCTGGTTGAATATAACAATGGCCCATGATTGAGTATAACAAAGGCCCCTCATCGAGTATAACAGGGGCCCTCATCGAGTCTAACAAAGTCCCCTGATCGATTATGACAAAGGCCCCTGGTCGAGTATAAGAAAGTCCCCTGATCGAGTATAACATAGTCCTGTGGTCGAGCATAACAAAGGCCCCTGGTCGAGTATAACAAAGTCCCCTAATCAAATATAACAAAGCCCCCTGGTCGAGTATAACAAAGGCCCCTGATGGAGTATAACAAAGTCCCCTGATCGAGTATATCAAAGCCCCCTGATCGAGTATAAGAAAGTCCCCTGATCGAGTATAACATAGTCCTCTGGTCGAGCATAACAAAGGCCCCTGATCGAGTATAACAAAGTCCCCTGATCGAGTATAACAAAGTCCCCTTATCGCATAAAAAAGGCCCCTGGTCGAGTATAACAAAGCCCCCCTGATCGAATATTACAAAGTCCAGTGATCAAGTATAACAAAGTCCCCTGATCGAGTATAATAAAGTCCCTTTGTCGAGTATAACAAGGTCCTTTGGTCGTGTATAACCAAGGCCCCTCATCGAGCATAACAAAGTCCCCTTATCGAGTATAACAAAGTCCCCTGGTCGAGTATTACAAATTCCCCTGATCGAGTATAACAATGTCCCCTGGTCGAGTATAACAAAGTCCCCTGGTCGAGTATAACAAAGGCCCCTGATCGAGAATAACAAAGTCCTCTGATCGAATATAACAAAGTCCCCTTATCGAGCATAACAAAGGCCCCTGGTCGAGTATGACAAAGCCCCCCTGAACGAATATTACAAAGTCCAGTGATCAAGTATAACAAAGTCCCCTAATCGAGTATAACAAAATCCCCTGGTCGAGTATAACAAAGGCCCCTGATGGAGTATAACAAAGACCCCTGATCCAGGAAAACAACGCCCCCTGATCGAGTATAACAAAGTCCACTGATCGAGTATAACAAAGTCCCCTGATCGGGTATAACGAATTCCCCTTATCGAGTATAACAAAGTCCCCTTGTCGAGTATAACAAATTCCCCTGATCGAGTATAACAAAGTCCTTTGGTCGAGTATAACCAAGGCCCCTGATCGAGTATAACAAAGGCCCCGTGTTGAGTATAACAAACCTCCTGATCGAGTATAACAAAGTCCCCTTATCGAGCATAACAAAGGCCCCTGGTCGAGCATAACAAAGCCCCCCTGATCGAATAATGCAAAGTCCCCTGATCAAGTTTAACAAAGTCCCCTGATCAAGTATAACAAAGACCCTGATGGAGTATAACAAAGGCCCCTAATGGAGTATTACAAAGACCCTGATGGAGTATAACAAAGTCCCCTGATCGAGGAAAACAAAGCCCTCTGATCGAGTATAACAAAGTCCCCTGATTAAGTATAACAAAGTCCCCTGATGGAGTATAACAAATTCCCCTTGTCGAGTATAACAAAGGTCCCTAATGGAGTATAACAAAGACCAAGATGGAGTATAACAAATGTCACCTGATCGAGGAAAACAAAGCCTCCTGATCGAGTATAACAAAGTCCCCTAATCGAGTATAACAAAGCACCCTGGTGGAGAATAACAAAGTCCCCTGATCGAATATAACAAAGACCATGATGGAGTATAATAAAGGCCCCTGTTAAGTATAACAAAGCCCCATCAACGAGTATAACAAAGTCCCCTGATCGAGTATAACAAAGTTCCCTGGTCGAGTATAACAAAGTCCTCAGATCGAGTATAACAAAGCCCCCTGGTCGAGTATAACAAAGTCCCCTAATCGAGTATAACAAAGTCCCCTGGCCGAGTATAACAAAGTCCCTGGTCGAGTATAATAAAGTCACCTGATCGAGTATAACAAAGGCCCTTGATTGAGTATAATAAAGGCCCCTAATCGAGTATAACAAAGTCCCCTGGTCGAGTATAACAAAGTCCCCTGATCGAGTATAACAATGGCCCTTGATTGAGTATAATAAAGACCCCTGATCGAGTATATCAAAGTCCCCTGGTCGAGTATAACAATGTCCCATGGTCGAGTATAACAAAGTCACCTCATCGAGTATAACAAAGGCCCATGATCGAGTATAACAAACGCCCTCGGTTGAGTATAACACACCCCCTGATCGAGTATAACATATCCCCTGATCGAGTATAACAAAAACCCTCATCGAGTATAACAAAGTCCCCTGATCAAGTATGACAAAGTCCTCTGATCGAGTATAACAAGTCCCCTGATCGAGTATAACAAAGACCATGATGGAGTATACCAAAGTCCCCTGATCGAGGAAAACAAAGCCCCCTGATCGAGTATGACAAAGTCCCCTCATCGAGTATAACAAAGTCGCCTAATCGAGTATAACAAAGTCCCCTAATCTAGTATAACAAAATCCCCTGATCGAGTATAGCAAAGGCCCTTGATCGAGTAAAACAAATGCCCCTTTTCGAGTATAACAAAGTCCCCTAATCGAATATAACAAAGCCCCTTGATCGGGTATATCAAAGCCTCTCATCGAGTATAACAAAATCCCCTAATCGAGTATAACAAAGTCCCCTGGTCGAATATTATAAAGGCCCCTGATCGAGTATAACAAAGTCCCCTGATCTAGTATAACAAATTCCTCTGATCGAGCATAACAAAGGACCCTGGCCGAGTATAACAAAGCCCCCTGATCAAGTATAACAAAGTCCCCTCATCTAGTATAACAAAATCCCCTGATCGTGTATAACATATCACCTGATTGTGTATAACAAAGGAACCCGGTTGAGTATAACAAAGCCTCTTGATCGAGTATAACAAAGTCCCCTGATCGAGTATAACACATCCCCTGATCGAGTATAACATATCACCTGATCGTGTATAACAAAGTTCCCTGGTCTAGTATAGTAATGTCCCCTTATCGAGTATAACAAAGCCCCTGATCGATATAACAAAGGCCCCTCATCGAGTATAACAAAGTCCCCTAATCGAGTATAACAAAGTCCCCTGGTCGAGTATAACAAAGTCCCCTGATCGAGTATAACAAAGTCCTCTGATCGAGTATAACAAAGTCCCCTGGTCGAGTATAACAAAGTCTCATGATCGAGTATAACAAAGGCCCCTCATCGAGTAAAACAAAGGCTCCCGGTTGAGTTTAACAAAGCCTCCTCATCGAGTATAACAACGTCCCCTGATCGAGTATAACACATCCCCTGATGGAGTATAACATATCCCCTGATCGTGTATAACAAAGTCCTCTAATCGAGTATAACAAAGTCCCCTGATCGATTATAACAAAGGCCCTTGATCGAGTATAACAAACGCCCCTAATCGAATATAACAAAGTCCCCTAATCGAGAATAACAAAGTCCCCTTTTCGAGTATAACAAAGTCCTCTGATTGAGTATAACAAAGTTCCCTGGTCGAGTATAGCAAAGGCCCATGATCGAGTATAAAAAATGCCCTTGATCGAGTATAATAAAGTCCTCTGATCGAGTATAACAGAGCCCCCTCATCAAGTATAACAAAGTCCCCTAATCGAATATAAAAAAGTCCCCAGATTGAGTAAAACAAAGTCCCCTAATCGAATATAACAAAGCCCCCTCATCGAGTAAAACAAAGTCCCCCGATCGAGTATAACAAAGTCCTCTGATCGAGCATAACAAAGGCCCCTTGTCGAGTATAACAAAGGCCCGAGAACGAGTATAACAAACGCCCCCGGTTGAGTATAACACGTCCCTTGATCGAGAATAGCATATCCCCTGAGCGTGTATAACAAAGTCCCCTGATCGAGTATAACAAAGACCCCTCATCGAGTATAACAAAGTCCCCTGATCAAGTATAACAAAGTCCTCTGATCGAGTATAACAAAGTCCCCTGATCGAGTATAACAAAGGCCCTTGATCGAGTATAATAAAGTCTCCTGATCGAATATAAAAAAGTCCCCTGATCGAGTTAAACAAAGTACCCTCATCGAGTATAACAAAGTCACCTAATCGAGTATAACACAGTCCCCTGATCGGGTATATCAAAGCCCTCTCATCGTGTATAACAAAATCCCCCAAATCGAGTATAACAAAGTCCCCTCGTCGAATATAATAAAGGCCCCTCATCGAGTATAACAAAGTCCCCTATTCTAGTATAACAAAGTCCTATGATCGAGCATAACAAAGGCCCCTGGTCGAGTATAACAAAGCCCCCTGATCGAGTATAACAAAGTCCCCTCATCTAGTATAACAAAATCCCCTGATCGAGTATAGCAAAGGCCCTTGATCGAGTATAACAAAGTCCCCTAATCGAGTATAACAAAGACCCCTTATCGAGAATAACAAAGTCCCCTTTTCGAGAATAAGAAAGTCCCCTGATCGAGTATAACAAAGTTACCTCGTCGAGTATAACAAAATCCCCTAATCGAATATAACAAAGCCCCCTCATGGAGTACAACAAAGGCCACTGGTCGAGCATAATAAAGGACCTTGGTCGAGTGTAACAAAGCCCCCTCATCGAGTATAATAAAGGCCCTGATCGAGTATAACAAAATCCCCTGATCTAGTATAACAAAATCCCCTGATCGAGTATAGCAAAGGCCCGTGATCCTGTATAACAAATGCCCCTCATCGAGTAAAACAAAGTCCCCTAATCGAATATAACAAAGCCCCCTGATCGAGTATAACAAAGGACACTGGTCGAGCATAAGAAAGGACCCTGGTCGAGTATAACAAAGCCCCCTCATCGAGTATAATAAAGGCCCTGATCGAGTATAACAAAGTCTCGTGATCGAGTATAACAAAGTCCCCTGATCTAGTATAACAAAATCCCGTGATCGAGTATAGCAAAGGCCCTTGATCGAGTATAACAAATGCCCCTCATCGAGTATAACAAAGTCCCATAATCGAATATGACAAAGCCCCCTGATCGAGTATAACAAAGGCCACTGGTCGAGCATAAGAAAGGACCCTGGTCGAGTATAACAAAGTCCCCTGATCGAGTATAACAACTCCTACTCATCAGGGATAACAAAGTCCCCTGATCGAGTATAACAAAGTCCCCTGATCGAGTATATCAAAGCCCCCACATCGAGTATAACAAAGTCCCCTAATCGAGTATAACAAAGTCTCCTGGTCGAGTATAACAAAGGCCCATGATCGAGTAAAACAAAGTCCCCTGATCTCGTATAACAAAGTCCCCTTATCGAGAATAACAAATTCCCCTGATCGAGTAAAACAATGCCTCCTGATCGAGTATAACAAAGTCCCCTGGTCGAGTATAACAAAGTCCCCTGGTCGAGTATAACAAAGTCTCCTGATCGAGTATAACAAAGTCCCCTGATCGAGTATAACAAAGTCCCCTGATCGAGTATAACAAAGTCCCCTGATCGAGGAAAACAAAGTCCCCTGATCGAGTATAACAAAGCACCCTGGTCGAGTATAACAAAGCCCCCTGATCGAGTATAACAAAGTCCCCTTACCGAGCATAACAAAGGCCCCTGGTCGAGTATAACAAAGACCCCCTCATCGATTATTACAAAGTCCCCTGAACAAGTGTAACAAAGTCCTCTGAATGAGTATAACAAAGTCCCCTGGTCGAGTATTACAAAGGCCCCTAATAGAGTATAACAAAGACCATGATGGAGTATAACAAAGTCCCCTGATTGAATATAATAAAGCCCCCTTACCGAGTATAACAAAGTCCCCTGATCGAGAATATCAAACCCCCCTGGTCGAGTATAATAAAGGCCCTGATCGAGTATAACAAAGTCTCATGATCGAGTATAACAAATTCCCCTGGTTCAAGTATAACAAAAGCCCCTGATAGAGTATATCAAAGGCCTTTGATCGAGCATAACAAAGGCCCCTGGTTGACCATAACAAAGGCCCCTGGTCGAGTATAACAAAGTACCCTAATCGAATATAACAAAGCCCCCTGGTCGAGTATAGCAAAGGCCACTGGTCGAGCATAACAAAGGACCCTGGTAGAGTATAACAAAGCCCCCCTAATCGAATATTACAAAATCCAGTGATCAAGTATAACAAAGTCCCCTGATCGAGTATAACAAAGTCCCCTGATCGAGTATAACAAAGGCCCCTGATGGAGTATAACAAAGTCCCCTAATCGAGTATACCAAAGTCCCCTGGTCGAGGAAAACAAAGCTCCCTCATCGAGTATAACAAAGTCCCCTGATTGAGTATAACAAAGTCCCCTGGTTGACCATAACAAAGGCCCCTGGTCGAGTATAACAAAGTCCCCAAATCGAATATAACAAAGCCCCCTGGTCGAGTATAACAAAGGCCCCTAATGGAGTATAACAAAGTCACCTGATCGAGTATATCAAAGCCCCCTGATCGAGTATAAGAAAGTCCCCTGATCGAGTATAACAAAGTCCCTGGTCGAGCATAACAAAGGCCCCTAGTCGAGTATAACAAAGCCCCTCTGATCGAATATTACAAAGTCCAGTGATCAAGTATAACAAAGTCCCCCCATCGAGTATAACAAAGTCCTCTGATCTAGTATAACAAAGTCCCCTGGTCGTGTATAACAAAGTCCCCTGGTCGAGTATAACAAATTCCCCTTATCGAGTATAGCAAAGTCCCTTGATCGAGTATAACAAAGTCCCCTGGTCGAGTAAAACAAAGTCCCCTGATCGAGAATAACAAAGGCCCTTGATCGAGTATAACAAAGTCCCTTTATCGAACATAACAAAGGCCCCTGGTCGAGTATAACAAAGCCCCCCTGAACGAATATTACAAAGTCCAGTGATCAAGTATAACAACGTCCCCTAATCGAGTATAACAAAATCCCCTGGTCGAGTATAACAAAGGCTCCTGATGGAGTATAACAAAGACCCCTGATCAAGGAAAACAACGCCCCCTGATCGAGTATAACAAAGTCCCCTGATCGAGTATAACAAAGTCCCCTGATCGAGTATAACAAATTTATCGAAAGTATAACAAAGTCACCTGATCGAGTATATCAAAGCCCCCTGATCGAGTATAAGAAAGTCCCCTAATCGAGTATAACAAAGTCCTCTGGTCGAGCATAACAAAGGCCCCTGATCGAGTATAACAAAGTCCCCTGATCGAGTATAACAAAGTCACCTTATCGAGCATAACAAAGGCCCCTAGTCGAGTATAACAAAGCCCCTCTGATCGAATATTACAAAGTCCAGTGATCAAGTATAACAAAGTCCCCCCCATCGAGTATAACAAAGTCCTCTAATCTAGTATAACAAAGTCCCCTGGTCGTGTATAACAAAGTCCCCTGGTCGAGTATAACAAATTCCCCTGATCGAGTATAACAAAGTCCCCTGGTCGAGTAAAACAAAGTCCCCTGATCGAGAATAACAAAGGCCCCTGATCGAGTATAACAAAGTCCCTTTATCGAACATAACAAAGGCCCCTGGTCGAGTATAACAAAGCCCCCCTGAACGAATATTACAAAGTCCAGTGATCAAGTATAACAACGTCCCCTAATCGAGTATAACAAAATCTCCTGGTCAAGTATAACAAAGGCCCCTGATGGAGTATAACAAAGACCCCTGATCAAGGAAAACAACGCCCCCTGATCGAGTATAACAAAGTCCCCTGATCGAGTATAACAAAGTCCCCTGATCGAGTATAACAAATTCCCCTTATCGAGTATAACAAATTCCCCTGATCGAGTATAACAAAGTCCTTTGGTCGAGTATAACCAAGGCCCTTGATCGAGTATAACAAAGGACCCCTGTTGAGTATAACAAAGCCTCCTGATCGAGTATAACAAAGTCCCCTTATCGAGCATAACAAAGGCCCCTGGTCGAGCATAACAAAGCCCCCTGATCGAATAATACAAAGTCCCCTGAACAAGTTTAACAAAGTCCCCTGATCAAGTATAACAAAGACCCTGATGGAGTATAACAAAGGCCCCTAATGGATTATAACAAAGACCCTGATGGAGTATAACAAAGTCCCCTGATCGAAGAAAACAAAGCCCTCTGATCGAGTATAACAAAGTCCCCTGATTGAGTAA
>NW_024713931.1:0-19082 GCF_018991925.1 Homarus americanus
TGTACCTAGGATTATCGGAGGTTTACCTGGGAGTGTCGGAGTTGTACCTGGGAGTGTCGGAGGCGGACCTGGGAGTGTCAGAGGTGTACCTGGGAGCATCAGAGGTGTACTCCTGAGGTCAGAGGTGTACTCCATAATGTCAGATGTATACCAGGGAGTGTCAGTGAAGCAATCTGGGTGTTCCAAAGGTGCACCTGGGAGCATCGGAGGAATTTGGGAATATCGGAGGTGTAATTTTGGGAGTTCAGAGGTGAAATTAGGGAGCGTCAGAGGAGTACCTGGGAGTTTCTAGAGGTGTACCTGGGAGTTGGGTGGAGGTACCTGGGGAGTAATGGAGGTGTACCTGGGAGGCTAGAGGTGTACCTGGGAGTATCAGGAGGTACTCTGGGAGTGTCAGGAAGGTACTCTGGGAGTGTCAGGGTTGGAACTGGGAGGCCGGAGGTGTAACTGAATGTCAGAGGTACCAGGGAGGCCAGGAGTACCTGGGAGTCTCAAAGGTGTACCTGGGAGTATGAGAGGTGTACCTGGGAATATCGGAGGTGTAATGGGAATATCGGAGGTGTACCTAGGAGTGTCAGCGGTGTACCTGGCAGTGTCGGAGGTGTACCTGGGAGTGTCACAGTAGTACCTGGATTGTCGGAGGTATCTGCAGTGTCAGAGGTGTGTACCTGGGAGGTCAGAGGTGTACCAGGAACGTCAGAGGAATTATCTAAGAGCAGTCAGAGGTGTGCACCTGGGAGGCTCAGAGGGTGCATCTTAGGAGTGACCTGGAGGTTTCACTGGGAGGTCGGAGTTGTACCTGGGAGGTCGGAGTAAGTGACCTGGGAGTGAGGTGTCTGGGAGTATCAAAGGTGTACCTGGGAGAGCTGTGAGGTGTTCTGGAATGTGAGGTATACCAGGGACTGTCAGGGAAGTACCTGGGAGTTTCAGCGGTGTACCTGGGAGTATCGGATGTGTACCTGGGGAGGTCAGAGGAGTACCTGGAGGTCAGAGAGTGGGTACCTGGAGGCCAGAGGTGTACCTGGGATATCGGAGGGTGTACCTGGGAATAACGGAGCATACCTGGGAGTGTCAGAGGTGCACCTGGGAGCATCAGAGGTGTACCTTAGAGTGTCAGAGGTGTACCTGGGGAGTGTCAGGGTTGTAATCCAGAGGTCGGAGGGATAATTGAATGCTCAGAGGTGCAACCTACAAGGAGGCCAGTGAGTACCTTGGGAGTCTC
The DNA here is from genome assembly GCF_018991925.1 of Homarus americanus. Lineage (NCBI taxonomy): Eukaryota > Metazoa > Arthropoda > Malacostraca > Decapoda > Nephropidae > Homarus > Homarus americanus. The sequence continues at coordinate 1,223 of NW_024713931.1, forward strand.
TAAAGGTGTACCTGGGAGTATCAGAGGCATGGGAATATCGGAGGAGTACCTGGGGAATATCGGAGGTGTACTAGGAGTGTCAGAGGTGTACCTGGGAGTCTCTAGGAGGTGAACCAGGGAGCGTCAGGAGGAGTACCTGGGAGTTTCAGTGAGGTACCTGGAGTTTCGAGGTGTACCTGAATATCGGAGGTGTACCTGGGAGGCTCAGAGGTGTACCTGGGAGTATCAGAGGTGTACTCTGGGAGGTCAGAAGGTACCTGGGAGGCCAGGGTTGTAACTGGGAGGCTGGAGGAGTAACTTGAATGTCAGAGGTGTACCAGGGAGTGTCAGTGGAGTACCTGAGTCTCAAAGGTGTACCTGGGAGTATGAGAGTTGTACCTGGGAATATCGGAGGTGTACCTGGGAATATCGTAGGTGTACCTGAGCGTCAGCGGTGCAATCTGGCAGTGTCGGAGGGGTGTACCTGGGAGTGCTCTCAGTAGCATCTGGGATTGTCGGAGGTGTGTATCTGGCAGTGTCACAGGTGGCCTGGGAGTGTCAGAGGTGTACCAGGAATGTCAGAGGAATACCTAAGAGTGTCAGAGGTGTACCTGGGATTGTCAGAGGTGTATCTAGGAGTGACGAGGTTTACCTGGGAGTGTCGGAGTTGTACCTGGGAGTGTCGGAGGCGGACCTGGGAGTGTCAGAGGTGTGCCTGGGAGCATCAAAGGTGTACCTTGGGAGAGTGAGAGGTGTTCTGGGAATGTGAGAGGCATACCAGGAGTGTCAGGAAGCACCTGGGAGTTTCAAAGGGTGCACCTGGGAGCATCGGATGTGTACCTGGGAGTAGCGGAGGTGCACTGGGAATAACGGAGCTATACCTGGGAGTGTCAGGAGGTGCACCTGGTAGGCATCAGAGGTGCACCTTAGGAGTGTCAGAGGTGTACCTGGAGTGTGAAGGGTGTAACTGGGAGTCTCTGGAGGTGTAACTGGGAATGTCAGAGGTGTGTACTCAAGGAGTGTCAGTGGAGTACCTGGGAGTCTCCAAAGGTGTACCTGGGAGAACAGAGGTGTACCTTGGAATATCGGAGGGTGTACTTGGGAATACTGGATAGTGTACCTGGGAGTGTCAGAGGTGCACGTGGGAGTGTCGGAGGTGCACCTGGAAGCATCGGAGGTGTACCTGGTACATCGGAGGTGTACCTGGGAGTATCGGAGGTGTACCTGGGAGTATCGGAGGTGTACCTGTGAGTCTCCAGAGGAACCAGGGAGCCCCCAGAGTGAGCACCTGGGAGCTCAGAGGTGCACTCTGGGAGTGTGAGAGGTGTACCTGGGAGTGTGAGAGGTGTACCTGCGAGTGTCAGAGGTGTACCTGGGAGTGTAAGAGGTGTTCCTAGGAGTATCGGAGGTTTACCTGGGAGTGTCGGAGTTGTACCTGGGAATATCGGAGGTGTACCAGGGAGAGTCAGAGGTGTACCTGGGAGTCACAAAGGTGAACCAGGGAGTGTCAGAGGAGTACAAGGGAGTGTTAAAGGTGTACCTGGGAGTGTCAGAGGTGTACCTGGGAGTGTCTGAGGTGTACCTGGGAGTGTCAGCGGTGTACCTTGGAGTATCAGAGGTGTACCTGGGAGTATCAGAGGTGTACCTGGGAGTGTCGGAGGTGCACCTGGGAGTGTCGGAGGTGCACCTGGGAGTGCCTGAGGTGCACCTGGGAGTGTCTGAGGTGCACCTGGGAGTGTCTGGGGTGCACCTGGGGGTGTCTGAGGTGCACCTGGGAGTATCTGAGGTGCACCAGGGAGTGTCTGAGGTGTACCTGGGAGTGTCTGAGGTGTACTTGGGAGTGTCAGGGGTGTAACTGGGAGTGTCAGAGGTGTACCTGGGAGTGTCGGGGGTGTAACTGGGAGTGTCTGGGGTGTACCTGGGAGTATCTGGGGTGTACCTGGGAGTGTCTGAGGTGTACCTGGGAGTGTCAGAGGTGTACCTGGGACTGTCGGAGGTGTACATGGAGTGTCAGAGTAGTACCTGGCAGTGTCAGCGGTGTACCTGGGAATATCGGAGGTGTATCAGGGAGTGTCAGAGGTGTACCTGGGAGTCTCATAGGTGAAACAGGGAGTGTCAGAGGAGTACCTGGGAGTGTCAGAGGTGTACCTGGGAGTATGAGAGGTGTACCTGGGAGTATCGGAGGTGTACCTGGGAGTGTCAGAGGTGTACCAGGGAGGTATCAGATGTGTACCTAAGAGTGTCAGAGGTGTACCTGGGAGTCTCAAAGGTGTACCTGGGAGTATCGGAGGTGTACCTGGGAATATCGGAGGTGTAACTGGGAATATCGGAGGTGTACCAGGGAGTGTCAGAGGTGTACCTGGGATTCTCAGAGGTGATCCAGGGAGTGTCAGAGGTGTATCTGGGAGTGTCAGGGGTGTAACTGGGCGTGTCGGAGGTGTAACTGGGAATGTCAGAGGTGTACCAGGGAGTGTCAGTGGAGTACCTAGGAGTCTCAAAGGTGTACCTGGGAGTATCGGAGGTGTACATGGGAGTATTGGAGGTGTACCTGGGAGTGTCAGAGGTTAACCTGGGAGTGTCAGGGGTGTAACTAGGAGTGTCGGAGGTGTAACTGGGAATGTCAGAGGTGTACTAGGGAGTGTCAGTGGAGTACCTGAGAGTCTCAAAGGTGTACCTGGGAGTATCAGAGGTGTACCTGGGAGTGTCAGAGGTGTACCTGAGAATATCGGAGGTATACCTAGGAGTGTCGGAGGTGTACCTGGGAGTGTCACAGGAGTACCTGAGATTGTCAGAGGTGTACCTGGCAGTCTCAGAGGTGTACCTGGGAGTGTCAGAGGTGTACCAGGGAGTGTCAGAGGAATACCTAGGAGTGTCAGAGGTGTACCTGGGAGGTGAGAGGTGTACCTGGGAAATGTCGTAGGTACCTGGGAGTGTCAGAGGTGTACCTGGGAGTGTCAGCGGTACCTGGTGGGGGTAGTCTTAGAGGTGTACCTGGGAGTGTCAGGAGGTGTACCAGGAGTGTCAGAGGTGTACCTGGGAGGCCAGAGGTACCTGGAGGCCAGGAGGTACCCAGAGCTATCAGAGTTGTACCTGGGAATATCGGAGGTGTACCTGAGAATATCGGAGATGTACCTGGGAGTGTCAGAGGTGTACCAGGGAGTGTCAGTGGAGTACCTGGGAGTCTCAAAGGTGTACCAGGAATGTCAGTGGAGCACTTGGGAGTGTCAGAGGTGCACCTGGGAGTGTCAGAGGTGCAATCTTGGAGTGGCTAAGAGGTGCACCTGGGAGTGTCGGAGGTGTACCTGGGAGGTCAGTGAGTACCTGGGATTGTCAGAGGTGTACCTGGCAGTCTCCAGAGGTGCACCTGGGAGTGTCAGAGGTGTACCAGGAGGTCAGAGGTGTACCTGGGAGTGTCAGGAGGTGTACCTGGGAGGCTCAGAGGTGTACCTGGGAGGTCAGAGTTGTACCTGGGAATATCGGAGGTGTACCTGAGAATATCGGAGATGTACCTGAGTAACAGGTGTACCAGGAGGTCAGTGTGGAGCACCTGGGAGGTCGGAGGTACCTGGGAGGTCACAGGAGCACCTGGGATTGTCAGAGGTGTACCTGGCAGTCTCCAGAGGTGTACCTGGGAGGTGAGAAGTGCACCTGGGAGTGTTGGAGGTGTACCTGGGAGGTTGGAGGTGTACCTGGCAGACAGCGGTGTACCTGGGAGGTCAGAGGTACCAGGGAATGTCAGTGAGTACCTGGGAGTGCTCAGAGGTGTACCTGGAGTGTACTCTGAGGAGTCTCAAAGGTGTAATTGGGGAGTAACAGAGGTAAAATTTTGGAGTGTCAGAGGTGTACTCTGGGAATATCGGATGTATACTCCAGGAGTGTCGGAGGTGTACCTGGAGTGTCACAGGAGGGCCTGGGATTGTCAGGAGGTGTGGCTCTGGCAGTCCCAGGAGGTGTACCTGGGAGTGTCAGAGGTGTACCTGGGAGCATCAGAGGCACCTGGGAGTGTGAGGTGTCTCTGGGAATGTCAAGGCGGTGTACCTGGGGAGTGTCAAGGTGTGTACCTGGGAGTGTCAGCGGTGTACCTGGGAGTGTCGGAGGTGTACCTGAATGTGATAGGCGGGTACCCAGGAAGGTCAGGAGGTGCACCTGGGAATGTCGGAGGTGTACCTGGGAGGCCAGAGATGTGCCACCTGGGAGTGTCAGAGGTGTATCTGGGAGAGGCCTGATCGCACTCGGAGTGTCAGAGGTACCAGGGAATGTGGAGTACTTGGGAGTGTCAGAGGTACCTGGGAGGTCAGGAGGCACCTTTGGAGTGTCAGAGGTGTACCTGTGGGTGTGTGAGAGGTGTACCTGGGAATGTCAGAGGCATACCAGGGAGGTCAGTGAAGCACCTGGGAGTCTCAAAGGTGTACCTGGGAGTATCGGAGGAGTACCTGGGAATATCGGAGGTGTAACTGGGAATATCGGAGGTGTACCAGGGAGTGTCAGAGGTGTACCTGGGAGTCTCTGAGGTGAACAGGAGTGTCAGTGGTGTACCTGGGAGTGTCAGGGTGTAACTGGGGTGTCGGGGGTGTAACTGGGAATGTCAGAGGTGTACTGGGAGTGTCAGTGGAGTACCCGAGAGTCCTCAGCTGCACCTGGGAGCATCAGGGCCTACCTGGGGAGTGTCAGAGGGTCTACCTGAGAATATCGGAGGCATACCTAGAAGCTGCTCTGAGGTACCTGGGAGTGTCGGAGGCGGACCTTGGGAGTGTCAGGAGGTGTATCTGGGATTGACAGAGGTGTGTCTGGGAGTGTGAGGCACTGGAATGTCGAGGTGTACCTGGAGTGTCAGAGGTGTACCAGGGAGTGTCAGAGGAATACCCACTGAGTGTCAGAGGTGTAAATTTGGGAGGCCGGAGTGGGACTTGGGAGTGTCAGAGGTGTACCTGGATTATCAGGAGGTACTTGGAGTGTGAGGAGGCAATTTTGGGAATGTCAGAGGTAACCTGGGAGTGTCAGGAGGTGTACTGGGAGTGTCAAGTGGTGTACCTGGGAGTGTCGGAGGCAATTTTGGAATGTGAGAAGTGTACCAGGGGAGGTCAGAAGGTACCTTAGAGTGTCGGAGGCACCTGGGAGTGTGGAGAGATGTACCTGGAGTACCAGAGGTGGTATCTGGGAGAGGTCGACGTGCACTGGAGTGTCAGAGGCACCAGGAATGTTAGTGAGTACTTGGGAGGCTCAGGAGGTGTACTCAGGGAGTGTCAGAGGAGGGGTGTACCCTGGAGTGTCAACAGGAGGTGTACCTGGGAGTGTCGGAGGTGTACCTGGGAGGTCGGAGGTGTACCTGGGAGTGTCACAGGAGTACCTGGGATTGTCAGAGGTGTACCTGCGGTGTCTCAGAGGTGTACCTGGGAGTGTCAGGAGGTGTACCAGGGAGTGTCAGAGGTGTACCTGGGAGTGTCAGGAGGTGCACCTGGGAGGTCAGGAGGTGTACCTGGGAACTTGCAGGTGAACCAGGGAGGTCAGAGGAGTACCTTGGGAGGCCAGGAGGTGTGTCTTGGGAGTATGAGGCAAATCTGGGAGCACGGGAGGTGCACCTGGGAGGCCAGAGGTGTACCAGGGAGTGTACTGTGATGTGTACCTGGGAGGTCAGAGGTGTACCTGGGAGTCTCTAAAGGTGTACCTGAGAGTATCGGGAGGTGCGGCCTGGGGAAATAATGGGAGGTGTAATTCGGGGAATTACTGGTCGTACCAGGGAGTGTCAGAGGTGTACTCCTGGGAGTCTTGTGAGGTGGAACCAGGGAGTGTCAGAGGTGTATCTGGGAGGCCAGGGGTGTAACTGGGCGTGTCGGAGGTGTAACTGGAATGTCAGCCGAGGTGTAACCAGGGGAGTGCCAGTGGAGCACCTAGGAGTCTCCAGCGTGTACCTGGGAGCATCGGAGGCACCTGGGAGCATCGGAGGTGTCCCTGGGAGGTCAGAGGTGTGTCTGGGAGTTCCAGGTGTACCTGGGAGTGTCAGAGGTGCACTCTGGGAGGCTCAGGGTGTGTAACTTGGGAGGTGGAGGTGTAACTGGGAATGTCAGAGGTAATTAGGGAGGCCAGTGGAGTAAATTTGAGAGTCTCAAAGGTGTGTACCTTGGGAGTATCAGAGGTGTACCTGGGAGTAAATAGAGGTGTACCTATAATATCGGAGGTATACCTGAGAGTGTCGGAGTGCACCTGGGAGTGTCACAAGAGTACCTGGGATTGTCAAAGGTGCAATCTGGCAGTCTCAGAGGTGCAATCTTGGGAGCGTCAGAGGTGCACTCAGGAGCGGCTCAGAGAACACCTAGGAGTGTCATGGGTGTACCTGGGAGTGTCGGAGGCGGATCTGGGGAGTGTCAGAGGTGCACCTGGGAGCATCAGAGGTGCACCTGGGAGTGAGAGGTTCCTGGAATGCCTGTATGTGTACCTGAGGCCAGAGGCAATCTTGGAGTGTCAGCGCGGTGTACCGCAGGAGCGTTGGAGGTGCACCTGAACATGAGGGCGTACCAGGGAAGTGTCAGAGGTGTACCTGGGAATGTCGGAGGTGTACCTGGGAGTGTCAGAGATGTACCTGGGAGTGTCAGGAGGTGTATCTGGGAGGTTTTGGACGTGCACTGGAGGTCAGGAGGTGTACCAGGGAATGTCAGTGGAGTAATGGGAGTGTCAGAGGTGTACCTGGGAGTGTCAGGAGGTGCACCTTGGAGGTCAGAGGCACCCAGGAGTGTGAGAGGCACTGGGAATGTCAGGAGGTATACCAGGGAGTGCCAGTGAAGCCTGGGAGTCTTAAAGGTGTACTCGGAGACGGAGGTGTACCTGGGAATGGAGGTGTAACTGGGAACATCGGAGGGGTGTACCAGGGAGTGTCAGAGGTGTACCTGGGAGTCTCAGAGGTGAATCCAGGGAGGTCAGTGGTGTACCTGGGAGGCCAGGGTGTAACTGGGTAAATGGAGGTGTAACTGGGAATGTCAGAGGTGTACTAGGAGGTCAGTGGAGTACCTGAGAGTCTCAAAGGTGTACCTGGGAGACCAGAGGTACCTGGAGTGTCAGAGGTTCAATTTTGAGAATATCGGAGGTATACCTAGGAGTGTCGGAGGGTGCACTTGGGAGTGTCACAGGAGTACCTGGGATTGTCAGAGGTGTACCTGGCAGTCTCAGGAGGTGTACCTGGGAGGCTCAGCAGTGTACCTGGGAGTGTCGGAGGTGTACCTGGGAATGTGAGAAGTGTACCAGGAGTGTCAGGAGGTGTGTACCTAGAGTGCCTGAGATGTACCTGGGAGTACCCAGAGGTGTATCTGGGAGAGTCGGACGTGCACCTCGGCGTCAGAGGTGTACCAGGAATGTCAGTGGAGTACTTTGGGAGGTCAGGAGGTGTACCTGGGAGTGTCAGAGGTGTACCTTGAGCAACAGAGGTGCACCTGGGAGCGTCGGAGGTGCACTGGGAGGTCACAGAGTACCTGGGATTGTCAGAGGTGTACCTGGCAGCATCAGAGGTGTACCTGGGAGGTCAGAGGTGTACCAGGGAGTGTCAGAGGTGTACCTGGGAGTGTCAGGGAGGTGTACCTGGGAGTGTCAGGAGGTGCACCTGGGAGTGCTCAGAGGTGTACCTTGGCAGTGTCAGAGATGCACCCAGGAGTGTCAGAGATGTGGTCTTGGGAGTGTCGGACGTACCTGGGAGTGTCAGAGGTGTACCAGGGAATGTCAGTGGACTACCTGGGAGTGGGGTCAGAGGTGTAATGGGAATATCGGAGGTGTGTACCTAGAGTGTCAGCGGTGTACCTGGGAGTGTCGGAGGTGTACCTGTTAGTGTCACAGGAGCACCTGGACTGTCAGAAGGCACCTGCCAGAACTCAGAGGTGCACCTGGGAGTGTCAGAGGTGTACCAGGGAGTGTCAGGAGGTGCACCTGGAGCTGGCCAGAGGTGTACCTGGGAGGTCAGAGGTACCTGGGAGTGTGTGAGAGGTGTACCTTGAATGCCTGGGGAGGTACACCAGGAGTGTCAGTGAAGCAATCTGGGAGTCTCAGTAGTACCTGGGAGTATCGGAGGTGTACATTGGGATATCGGAGGTGTAACTTGGAATATCGGAGGTATCTGGCAGTGAGAGGTGTACTGGGAGTGGTCAGAGGTACCAGGGAATGTGTCAGAGGAATACCTAAGAGTGTCAGGGAGGTGTACCTGGATTGTCAGGAGGTGTATCTAGGAGGATCGGAGGTTTACCTGGGAGTGTCGGAGCTGTACCTGAGGTTCTGGAGGCGGATCTGGGAGTGTCAGAGGTGTGCCTGGGAGTATCAAAGGTGTACCTGGGAGAGTCAGAGGTGTTCTGGGAATGTGAGAGGTATACCAGGAGTGTCAGGAAGCACCTGAGTTTCCAAAGGCAATCTTGGGATATCTTGGATTTAACTGGGAGCGTCAGAGAGTGTCTGGGAGGTCAGATGTGTACCTGGGAGGTCAGGAGGTGTACCTGGTATTATCGGAGGTACCTGGGAATAACGGAGTTATACCTGGGAGTGTCAGAGGTGTACTGGGAGTATCAGGAGGTGTACCTTAGAGTGTCAGAGGTGTACCTGGGAGTGAAGGTGCAACTGGGAGTCTCGGCCTGGGAGTGTCAGAGGTGTACCAGGGAGTGTCAGAGGAATACCTAGGGAGGTCAGAGGTGTACCTGGAGTGTCGGAGGTATACCTAGGAGTGTCGGAGGTGTACCTGGGAGTGTCACAGGAGTACCTGGGATTGTCAGAGGTGTACCTGGCAGTCTCCAGAGGTGTACCTGGGAGGTCAGAGGTACTTGGGAGGCTCGGAGGTGTACCTGAGAGGTCAGCGGTGTACCTGGGAGTGTCTGAGGTGTACCTGGGAGTGCTGGGGAGGTGCCTAGGAGTGTCAGGAGGTGCACTGGGAGGCCAGAGGTGCACCTTGGAGTGTCTGAGGTGTACCTGGGAGTGTCTGATGTGTACCTGGGAGTGCTGAGAGGTGTACCAAGGAGAGTCGGTGTGTACCTGGGAGGCCAGAGGTGCACCTGAGGTCAGAGGTGGACCTGGGAGTGTCGGAGGTGTAACTGGGAGTGTCTGGGGTGTACCTGGGAGTATCTGGGTACCTGGGAGTGTCTGAGGTGTACCTGGGAATGTCAGAGGTGTACCTGGACTGTCGGAGGTGTACATGGAGTGTCAGAGGTGTACCTGGCAGTGTCAGCGGTGTACCTGGGAACATCGGAGGTGTTTCAGGGAGGTCAGAGGTACCTGGGAGTCTCCATGGTGAACCAGGGAGGTCAGAGGAGTACCTGGGAGTGTCAGAGGTGTACCTGGGAGTATGAGAGGTGTACCTGGGAGTATCGAGGTGTACCTGGGAGGTCAGAGGTGTACCAGGGAGGTATCAGATGTACCTGGGAGGCTGAGGTGTACCTGGGAGTCTCAAAGGTGTACCTGGGAGTATCGGAGGTGTACCTGGGAATATCGGAGGTGTAACTGGGAATATCGGAGGTGTACCAGGAGTGTCAGAGGTGACCTGGGAGTCTCAGAGGTGAACCAGTTAGTGTCAGGAGGTGTATCTGGGAGTGTCAGGGGTGTAACTGGGCGTGTCGGAGGTGTAACTGGGAATGTCAGAGGTGTACCAGGGAGTGTCAGTGGAGTACCTAGTAGTCTCAAAGGTGTACCTGGGAGACTGAGGTGTACCTGAGGTCAGAGGTACCAGGGAGGTCAGAGGTGTACCTGGGATGTCAGAGGTGTACCTGGGAGTGTCAGAGGTGTACCAGGGTCAGGAGGCCTGGGAGTCTCAAAGGTGTACCTGGAGCATCAGAGATGTACCTGGGAGGCTGAGGTACCTGGGAGTGTCAGGAGGTGTACCTGGGAGGTCAGGGTGTAACTAGGAGGTCGGAGGTGTAACTGGGAATGTCAGAGGTACTAGGGAGTGTCAGTGTAGTTTCTAGAGTCTCAGGCCTGGGGAGTATCAGAGGTGTACCTGGGAGTGTCAGAGGTGTACCTGAGAATACTGGAGGTATGCCCATGTCGGAGGTGTACCTGGGAGGTCACAGGAGTCCTGGGATTGTCAGAGGTGTACCTGGCAGTCTCAGAGGTGTACCTGGGAGTGTCAGGAGGTGTACCAGGGAGTGTCAGAGGAATACCTAGGAGTGTCAGAGGTGTACCTGGGAGTGTCGGAGGCGGACCTGGGAGGCCAGGAGGCACCTGAGTGTCAGGAGGTGTACCTGCCAGTGTCAGAGGTGTACCAGGAGTGTCAGAGGAATACCTAGGAGTGTCAGAGGTGTACCTGGGAGTGTCGGAGGGGACCTGGGAGTGTCGGAGGGTGACCTGGGAGGCCAGAGGTGGACCTGGGAGTGTCGGAGGTGTAACTGGGAGGTCTGGGTGTACCTGGGAGTATCTGGGGTGTACCTGGGAGTGTCGGAGGTGTACCTGGGAATATGAGAAGAGTGGAGGCTGTCAGAGGTGTACCTGGGAGAGCCTGAGGTGTACCTGGGAGGTCAGAGATGTACCTGGGAGGTCAGAGGTGTATCTGGGAGAGTCGGACGTGGTACCTCGAGTGTCAGAGGCACTAGAATGTCAGTGGAGTACTTGGGAGTGTCAGAGGTGTACCTGGGAGTGTCAGAGGTGTACCTTGGAGTGTCAGAGGTGTCACCTGTGAGTGAGAGGTGTACCTGGGAATGTCAGAGGTATACCAGGGAGGTCAGTGAAGCACTGGGGTCTCCAAAGGTGTACCTTTGGGAGTATCGGAGGTGTACCTGGGAATATCGGAGGTGTAACTGGGAATATCGGAGGTGTACCAGGGAGGTCAGAGGTGTACCTGGGAGTCTCTGGCCAGAGGCCAGTGTTGTACCTGGGAGGCCAGGTGTAACTGGGGGTGTCGGAGGTGTAACTGGGAATGTCAGAGGGGTACTTGAGGAGTGTCAGTGGAGTACCTGAGAGTCTCAAAGGTGTACCTGGGAGTATCAGAGGTGTACCTGGGAGGTCAGAGGTGTACTGGAGAATGGAGGCATACCTAGGAGTGTCGGAGGTGTACCTGGGAGTGTCACAGGAGTACCTGGGATTGTCAGAGGTGTACCTGGCAGTCTCAGAGGTGTACCTGGGAGTGTCAGAGGTGTACCAGGAGTGTCAGAGGAATACCTAGAAGTGTCAGAGGTGTACCTGGGAGGTCGGAGGACCTGGGAGTGTCAGAGGTGCACCTGGGATTATCAGGTGTACCTGGGGGTGTGTGAGAGGTGTACCTGGGAATGTCAGAGGTGTACCTGGAGTGTCAGAGGTGTACCTGGGAGGCTGGGGCAGTGCACTGGGAGGTCGGAGGTGTACTGGGAATGTGAGAAGTGTAACCAGGAGGTCAGAGGCACCTAGGAGGTCGGAGGTGTACCTAGGGAGAGTCAAAGGTGTACCTGGGAGTGTCAGAGGTGTACCTGAGGCCGAGGTGTACCTGAGTGTCAGAGGTGTACCTGGGAGGTCAGAGGTGTACCTAGGAGACAAGGTGTACCTGGGAGGTCGAGGTGTACTGGGAGGTCAGAGGTACCTGGAGGTCAGAGGTGCACCTGGGAGTGTCGGAGGTGTACCTGGGAGGCACAGGAGTACCTGGATTGTCAGAGGTGCACCTGGCAGTCTCCAGAGGTGTACCTGGGAGTGTCAGAGGTGCACTTGGGAGGTTTGAGGTGTGACCTGGAGTGTCAGGCAGTGTACCTGGGAGTGTCTGAGGTGTACCTGGGAGGCCGAGGTGCCTAGGAGTGTCAGGGAGGTGCACTGGGACTGTCAGAGGTGCACCTGGAGGTTTGAGGTGACCTGGGAGTGTCTGAGGGGTACCTGGGAGGCCAGAGGTGTACCTAGGAGAGTCAGGGGTGTACCTGGGAGGTCAGGAGGTGTACCTGGGAGGTCAGAGGTGGGACCTGGGAGTGTCGGAGGTGTAACTGGGAGTGTCTGGGGTGTACCTGGGAGCATCTGGGTGTACCTGGGAGTGTCTAGGTGTACCTGGGAGGTCAGAGGTGTACTTGGGAGTGTCGGAGGTGTAAATGGAGTGTCAGAGGTGTACCTGGCAGCGTCAGTGGTGCACCTGGGAATATCGGAGGTGTATCAGGAGAGTCAGAGGTGTGCCTGGGAGTCTCAGAGGTGAAACAAGGAGGCCGAGGAGTACCTGGGAGTGTCAGAGGTGTACCTGGGAGGCTGAGAGGTGTACCTGGGAGGACTGAGGCACCTGGGAGTGTCAGAGGTGCACCAGGAGGCATCAGATGTGTACCTGGGAGGCCAGAGGTGTACCTGGGGAGTTCTGGGCACCTGGGAGCATCGGAGGTGTAACTGGGAACACGGAGGTGTAACTGGAATATCAGGAGGTGTACTCAGGGAGTGTCAGAGGTGTACCTGGGAGTCTCAGAGGTGAACCAGTGAGGTGTCAGAGGTGTATCTGGGAGTGTCAGGGGTGTAACTGGGCGTGTCGGAGGTAACTGGAATGTCAGAGGTGTACAGGAGTGTCAGTGGAGTACCAAGGAGTCTCATGGGGTGTGTACCTGGATTATCGAGGTGTACCTGGGAGTATCAGAGGTGTACCAGGAGGTTGGAGGTGTACCTGGGAGGCCAGAGGTGTACCTGGGAGTGTCAGAGGTGTACCTGGGAGTATCAGAGTTGTACCTGGGAATATCGGAGGTGTACCTGAGAATATCGGAGATGTACCTGGGAGGTCAGAGGTGTACCAGGGAGTGTCAGTGAGTTCCTGAGTCTCAGAGGTGACCTGGGAGTATCAGAGTTGTACCTGGGAATATCGGAGGTGTACCTGGAAGTATCGGAGATGTACCTGGGAGTGTCAGAGGTGTACCTGGGAGTGTCGGAGGCTCTGGGAGGTCGGACGTGGCACCTGGGAGTGTCAGAGGTGCACTTGGGAGTGTCAGAGGTGTGACTGGAGTGTCAGAGATGTACCTGGGAGTGTCAGAGGTGTATCTGGAGTGTCGGACGGTACCTGGAGTGTCGAGGTGTACCAGGGAATGCTCAGTGGAGTACTTGGGGAGTGGGAGATGCACCTGGGAGTGTCAGAGGTGTACCTGGAGGTCAGAGGTGACCTGGGAGGTCAGAGGTGTACCTGGGAGTGTCGGAGGTGTACCTGGAGGTGAGAAGTACTGGGAGTGTTGGAGGTGTACCTGGGAGGTCAGAGGGTACCTGGCAGTCAGCGGTGTACCTGGGAGGTCAGAGGTGTACCAGGAAATGTCAGCTGAGTACCTGGGATTGTCAGAGGTGTACCTGGAGTGTCAGTGGAGTACCTGGGAGGCCCAAAGGTGTACCTGGGAGTAACAGAGGTGTACCTGGGAGTGTCAGGAGGTGTACCTGGAATATCGGATGTATACCTAGGAGTGTCGGAGGTGTACCTGGGAGTGTCAGCAGGAGTACCTGGGATTGTCAGAGGTGACCTGGCAGTCTCAGAGGTGTACCTGGGAGTGTCAGAGGTACCTGGGAGGTCAGAGGAATACTTGGAGTGTCAGAGGTGTACCTGGGAGTGTCGGAGGTGACCTGGAGTGTCAGAGGTGTACCTGGGAGCATCAGAGGTACTTGGGAGTGTGAGGAGGTGTTCCTGGAATGTCAGGAGGTGTACCTGGGAGGCTGGAGGTGCACCTGGGAGTGTCAGCGGTGTACCTGGGAGGTCAGAGGTGTACCTGGGAATGTGAGAAGTGTACCAGGGAAGGTCAGAGGTGTACCTGGGAATGTCTGAGGTGCAACTGGGAGTGTCAGAGATGTACCTGGGAGTGTCAGAGGTGTATCTGGGAGAGTCGGACGTGTACTGGAGTGTCAGAGGTGTACCAGGGAATGTCAGTGGAGTACTTGGGAGTGCCGAGGTGTACCTGGGAGTGTCAGGAGGTGCACCTTGGAGTGTCAGAGGTGTACCTGGGAGTGTGAGAGGTGTACCTGGGAATGTCAGAGGTACAGGGAGTGTCAGTGAAGTGCACGGAGTCTCAAAGGTGTACCTGGGAGTGTCGGAGGTGTCACCTGGGAATATCGGAGGTGTAACTCGGAATACGGAGGTGTACCAGGTAGTGTCAGAGGTGTACCTGGGAGTTCAGAGGAACCAGGAGTGTTAGCAGGCCTGGGAGTGTCAGGGTGTAACTGGGCGGTCGGAGGTGTAACTGGAATGTCGAGGTGTACTGGGAGTGTCAGTGGTGTACCTGAGAGTCTCAAAGGTGTACCTGGGAGTATCAGAGGTGTACCTGGGAGTGTCAGAGGTGTACCTGAGAATATCGGAGGTATACCTAGAGTGTCGGAGGTGTACCTGGGAGGTCATGAGTACCTGGAGATTGTCAGAGGTGTACCTGGAGTCTGAGAGGTGTACCTGGGAGTGTCAGAGGTGTACCAGGAGTGTCAGAGGAGTACTGAATGAGTGTCAGAGGTGTACCTGGGAGTGTCGGAGGGGTGACCTGGGAGGCCAGAGGTGTACCTGGGATTATCAGAGGTGTACCTGGGAGTGTGAGAGGTGTACCTGGGAATGTCAGAGGGTGCACTTGGGAGGTCAGAGGTACCTGGAGTGTCAGGGGTGTACCTGGGAGGTCGGAAGATGTACCTGAATGTGAGAAGTGTACCAGGAGTGTCAGAGGTGTACTTAGGAGTGTCGGAGGTGTACCTGGAGTGTCAGAGATGTACCTGGGAGGCCCAGAGGTGTATCGGGGAGAGTCGGACGTGACCTCGAGTGTCAGAGGTGTACCAGGAATGTGTGAGTACTTGGGAGTGCCAGAGGTGTACCTGGGAGTGTCAGAGCTGCACCTGGAGTGTCAGAGGTACCTGGGAGGTCGGAGGTGGCCTGGAGTGTCACAAGAGTACCTGGGATTGTCAGAGGTGTACCTGGCAGTCTCAGAGGTGTACCTGGGACAGGAGGTACCAGGGAGGTCAGAGGGTGCACCTGGGAGTGTCAGAGGTGTACCTGAGTGTCAGAGGTGTACCTGGGAGGTCAGAGGTGCACCTAGTGTCAGAGATGTACCTGGGAGGTCAGAGTTGTATCTGGGAGTGTCGGACGTACCTGAGTGGTCGAGGTGTACCAGGAATGTCAGTGAATACCTGGGAGTGTCAGAGGTGTAAATGGGAATATCGAGGTGTACCTAGGAATGTCAGCGGTGTACCTGGGAGTGTCGGAGGTGTACCAGCAGTGTCACAGGAGGCCTGGGATTGTGCAGAGGTGTACCTGGCAGTCTCAGAGGTGTACCTGGGAGTGTCAGAGGTGTACCAGGGAGTGTCAGGAGGTGTATCTGGGAGTGTGAGAGGTGTACCTGGAGTGTCAGAGGTACCTGGGAGTGTGAGAGGTGTACCTAGGAATGTCAGAGGCATACCAGGGAGTGTTAGTGAAGTACCTGGGAGTCTCAAAGCTGTACCTGGGAGCACGGAGGTGTACCTGGGAATATCGGAGGTGTAACTTGGAATATCGGAGGTGACCAGGAGTGTCAGAGGTGTACCTGGGAGTCTCAGAGGTGAACCAGGAGTGTCAGAGGTGTACCTGGGAGGTCAGGTTGCAACTGGGAGTGTCGGAGGTAACTGGGAATGCCTGGGTGGTGTACCAGGGAGTGTCAGTGGAGTACCTAGGAGTTCTCAAAGGTGTACCTGGGAGTATCGGAGGTGTAACTGGGAGTGTCGGAGGTGTAACTGGGAATGTCAGAGGTGTACCAGGGAGTGTCAGTGAGTACCTGAGAGTCTCAAAGGTGTACCTGGGAGTATCAGGAGGTGTACCTGGGAGTGTCAGAGGTGTACCTGGAAATATCGGATGTATACCTAGGAGTGTCGGAGGTGTACCTGGGAGTGTCACAGGAGTACCTGGATTGTCAGAGTGTACCTGGCGTCTCAGAGGTGTACCTGGGAGTGTCAGAGGTGCACCAGGGAGGTCAGAGGTGCACCTGGGAGCATCAGAGGTGTACCTGGGAGTGTGGAGAGGTGTTCCTGGGAATGTCAGAGGTGTACCTGGGAGGTCAGAGGTGTACCTGGGAGGCCTGGGTGCACCTGGGAGGTCGGAGGTGTACCTGGGAATGTGAGAAGTGTACCAGGAAAGTGTCAGAGGTGTACCTGGGAGAGCCGGAGGTGTACCTGGGAGTGCAGAGATGTACCTGGGAGTGTCGAGGTGTATCTGGGAGAGTCGGACGTACCTGGAGTGTCAGAGGTGTACCAGGAAATGTCAGTGAGTACGGGAGTGTCAGAGGTAATGGGAGGCCAGAGGTGCATTGGAGGTCGAGGTGTACCTGGGAGTGTGAGAGGTGTACCTGGGAATGTCAGAGGCCACCAGGAGGTTAGGTGAAGCACCTGGGAGTCTCAGGTGCACATGGGGAGTATCGGAGGTGTACCTGGGAACATCGGAGGTGTAACTGAACACGTGGAGGTGTACCAGGGAGCGCAGAGGTGTACCCGGAAGTCTCAGAGAGTGAAACCAGGGAGTGCAGAGGTGTACCTGGGAGGCCAGGTGTAACCAGGCAGTGGGAGGTGTAACTGGGAATGTCAGAGGTCCAGGGAGTGTTAGTGAGTACCCAGAGCCCAAAGGTACCTGGGAGACGGGAGGTGTACCACGGGAGGTACCTGGGAGGCTGGGGAGGTACCTGGGAGTATCAGAGGTGTACCTGGGAGTGTCAGAGGTAACCTGGGAGGTTGTAACTGGGAGGTCGAGTAACTGGGAAATGTTAGAAGAGTACTAGGAGTGTCAGTGGAGCACCTGAGAGTCTCAAAGGTGTTCTGGGAGCATCAGAGGTGTACCTGGGAATACGGGAGGCATACCCAGAGGTCGAGGTGTACCTGGGAGGTCACAGGAGTACCTGGGATTGTCAGAGGTGTACCGCAGTCTCAGAGGTGTACCTGGGAGGTGGGGAGGTGTACCAGGGAGTGTCAGAGAATACCTAGGAGGTCAGGAGGTGTACCTGGAAGTGTCGGAGGCGGACCTGAAGTTTCAGGAGGTGTACCGGGATTATCAGAGGTGTACCTGGGAGGAGAGGTGTACCTGGGAATGTCAGAGGTGTACCTGGGAGTGTCAGAGGTACCTGGGAGTGTCAGCGGTGTACCTGGTGTCGGAGGTGTACCTGGAATGTGAGAAGGTACAAGGAGTGTCAGAGGTGTACCTGGGAGTGTCGGAGGTGTACCTGGGAGTGTAAGAGAGTGTACCTGGGAGTGTCAGAGGTGTATCTGGGAGAGCGTGGACGTGTACCTCGGAGTGTCAGAGGTACCAGGAATGTCAGTGGAGTACTTGGGAGTGCTGGGTGTACCTGGGAGTGTCAGAGGTGTACCTTGGAGTGTCAGGAGGTACCTGGGAGTGTCAGAGGTGTACCTGGGAGTGTCGGAGGTGTACCTGGGAGTGTGAGAAGTGTACCTGGGAGTGTTGGAGGTGTACCTGGGAGTGTCGGAAATGTACCTGGCAGTGACAGCGGTGTACCTGGGAGTGTCAGAGGTGTACCAGGGAATGTCAGTGGAGTACCTGTTAGTGTCAGAGGTGTACCTGGGAGTGTCAGAGGTGTACCTGGGAGTGTCAGAGGTGTACCTGGGAGTGTCAGCGGTGTACCTGGGAGTGTCGGAGGTGTACCTGGGAATGTGAGAAGTGTACCAGGGAGTGTCGGAGGTGTACCTGGGAGTGTCCGGAGGTGTACCTGGGAGTGTCAGAGGTGTACTTGGGAGTGTCGGAGGTGTACTTGAGAGTGTCAGCGGTGTACCTGGGAGTGTCTGAGGTGTACCTGGGAGTGTTAGAGGTGTGCCTAGGAGTATCAGAGATGTGCACTGGGAGTGTCAGAGGTGCACCTTGGAGTGTCTGAGGTGTACCTGGGAGCTTGAGGTACCTGGGAGTGTGAGAGGTGTACCTGGTAGTGAGAGGTGTTCCTGGGAATGTCAGAGGTGTACCTGGGAGTGCAGAGGTACCTGGGAGTGTCAGGGTACCTGGGAGTGTCGGAGGTGTACCTGGGAATGTGAGAAG
>NW_024713932.1:0-14727 GCF_018991925.1 Homarus americanus
CACCTGGCCGAGTAGAACAAAGTCCTTGGTCGAAAGTATAGCAACAAAGTCTCCTGATCGATTAAAAAGTCCCTGATCGAGCTTTATCAAAGGCAACCTGGTCTAGTTTAAGAAAGTCCCTGATCAAGTATAACAAAGCCTCGGATCGAGCATAACAAAGGCCCCTGATCAAGTATAACAAAGTCCCCTGATCGAAAGCATAACAAAAGGCAATCCTGGTCGAAAGATATCAAAAGCCTCTGATCGAGTATGACAAAGTCCCATGAACGAATATACGTTGCCTGATCGAGAATAACAAAGTCCCTGAATGAGTAAAGAAAGTCCCCTGGTCGAGTATAACAAAGTCCCCTGATCGAGTAAGACAAAGTCCTCAGGTCGAGTATAACAAAGTCCCCTGATTGAGTATAACAAAAGTCCCTGATCGAAAGTATGTAACAAAGTCCCATGGCCGAGTATAACAAAGCGCCCCAGGTCATAGGCAGCGACGCCCCCTGACCGAGCATAACAAAGGCACCCTGGTCGAGTATATCAAAGTCCCCTGGTCGAGTATACCAAAGTCCCCTGATCGAGTATAACGAAGGCCCCTGATCGAGTATAACGAAGTCACCTGATCGAGTATAACAAAGCCCCCTTGATCGAGTATAACAAAGACCCCTGATCAAATATAAAAAGTCCCCTAATTCAGTATAACAAAGTCCCCTCATCGAGTAAAACAAATTCCAATGATCGAGCATAACAAAGGCACCCTGGTAGAGTATATCAAAGTCCCCTGTTCGAGTATAACAAAGTCCCCTGATCGAGTATAACAAAGGCCCCTGATCGAGTATAACAAAGTCCCCTGATCGAGTATAACAAAGCACCGGATCGTGCATAACAAAGGCCCCTGGTCGAGCATAACAAAGTCCCCTGATCGAGTATAAGAAAGCCCCCTCATCGAGAAAAACAAAGTCCCCTAATTGAGTATAACAAAGTACTCTGATCGAGTAAAACAAAGTCCCCTGGTCGAGTAAAACAAAGTCCCCTGATTGAGTATAACAAAGGCCACTGATCGAGTATAACAAAGTCCCCTGATCGAGTATAACAAAGCACCGGATCGTGCATAACAAAGGCCCCTGGTCGAGCATAACAAAGTCCCCTGGTCGAGTATAACAAAGTCCCCTGATCGAGAGAAACAAAGTCCCCTGGTTGCATATAACAAAGTCTCCTGATCGAGTATAATAAAGTCCCCTGCTAGAGCATAACAAAGTCCTCTGATCGAGTATAACAAAAAGGCTCTTGGTCGAACATAACTATGTCCCCTGGTCGAGTATAACAAAGTCTCCTGATCGAGTATAACAAAGTCCCCTGGTCGAGTATAACAAAGTCCAATGATCGAGTATAACAAAGCCCCCTGATCGAGAAAAACAAAGTCCCCTGATTGAGTATAACAAAGTCCCCTGATCGAGTATAACAAAGTCCCCTGATCGAGTATAACAAAACCCACTTGATCGAGTATAACAAAGCCCCCTGATCAAATATAAAAAGTAGCCAGATTGAGTATAACAAAGTCCCCTCATCGAATATAACAAATTCCCATGATCGAGCAAAACAAAGGCACCCTGGTCGAGCATAACAAAGTCCCTTGGTCGAGTATAACAAAGACCTCAGATCGAGTATACCAAAGTCCCTTGATCGAGTAAAACAATCTCTTCTGGTCGAGTATAACAAAGCCCCCTGATCGAGTATAACAAAGACCTCTCATCGAGTATAAGAAAGTCCCCTGGTCGAGTGTAACAAAGTCCCCTGATCGAGTATAATAAAGTCCCCTGATCGAGTAAAACAAAGTCCCCTGGTCAAGTATAACAAAGGCCCCTAATCGAGTATAACAAAGACCTCTCATTGAGTATAACAAAGTCCCCTGAGCGAATAAAAAAAAGGCCCCTCGTCGAGCATAAGAAAGTCCCCTGGTCGAGTATACCAAAGTCCCCTGATCGAGAAAAACAAAGTCCGAAGGCGAGTATAACAAAGTCCCCTGATCGAGAGAAACAAAATCACCTGATCGAGTAAAACAAAGTCCCCTTGTCAAGTATAACAAAGGCCCCTAATCGAGTATAACAAAGACCTCTGATTGAGTATAACAAAGTCCCCTGAGCGAATAAAAAAAGGCCCCTGTTCGAGCATAATAAAGTCCCCTGGTCGAGTATACCAAAGTCCCCCAATCGAGTAAAACAAAGCCCCTTGCTCGAGCAAAACAAAGTCCCCTGATTGAGTATAACAAAGTCCTCTGAACAAGTATAACAAAGTCACCTGATCGAGTATACCAAAGTCCCTTGATCGAGTATAACAAAGGCCCCTGATCGAGTATAACAAAGACCCTGAACGAGTACATCAAAATCCCCTCATCGAGTATAACAAAGTCCCTTGATCCAGTATAACAACGAACCGGATCGAGCATAACAAAGGCCCTTGGTCGAGCATAACAAAGTCCCCTGGTCGAGTATAACAAAGTCACCTGATCGAGTATGACAAAGTCCCCTGAATGAGTATAACAAAGGCCCCCGATCAAGTATAACAAAGGCACCTGACCGAGTATAACAAAGTCCCCTGGTCGAGTATAACAAAGTCCCCTGATTGAGCATAACAAAGTCCTCTGATCGAGTATAACAAAGTCCCCTGGTCGAGCACATAAACAAAGGCCCTGGTCGAGGCAACAAAGTCCCCTGGTCGAGTATAACAAAGTCCCCTGGACTATACAAATAAAGAACTGGATCGAGTATAACAAAGGCCCTGGTCGACAATGCTCCTGTCGAGTATAACAAAGTCCCCTCATCGAGAGAAACAAAGTCCCCTGGTCGAGTATAACAAAGTCCCCTGATCGAATATAACATAGCCCCCTCATCGAGAAAAACAAAGTTCCCTGATTGAGTATAACAAAGTACTCTGATCGAGTAAAACAAAGTCCCCTGGTCGAGTAAAACAAAGTCCCTTCATCGAGTATAACAAAGTCCCGTGATCGAGTATAACAAAGTCCCCTAATCGAGTAAAACAAAGGCCCCTAATCGAGTATAACAAAGTCCCCTGATCGAGTATAACAAAGCCCCGGATCTAGCATAACAAAGGCCCCTGGTCGAGCATAACAAAGTCCCCTGGTCGAGTATAACAAAGTCCCCATGTCAACAGGAACAAAGTCCCCTGGTCGAGTATAACAAAGTCCCCTGATCGAGTATAACAAAGTCCTGATCGAGTATAACAAAGTCCCCTGGTCGAGCATATAACAAAGGCCCCACGTCGAGAATAAACGTCCCTGATCGAGGCAATAAAGGCAATTCCTTGGTCTAGTTTAACAAAGTCCCCTGATCGAGTATATAACAAAGTCCCCTGATCGAGAGTAACAAAGCCCCCTCATCGAGAAAACAATGTCCCCTGGATTGAGTATACCAAAGTTCTCTGATCGAGTAAAACAAAGTCCCCGTCGATTAAAACAAAGTCCCTGATCGAGTATAACAAAGTCCCCTGATCGAGTATATATGCCCCTTGTCGAGTATAACAAAGGCCCCTGGTCGAGCATAACAAAGTCCCCTGGTCGAGTATAACAAAGTCCCCTGATCGAGCATAAGGCCCCTTGTCGAGTATAACAAAGTCTCCTGGTCGAGTATAACAAAGTCTCCTGGTCGAGTATAACAAAGTCCCCTGATCGAGTATAAAAAAACCCCGTCATCGAGTATTACAAAGGCCCCTCTTTGAGTATAACAAAGACCCCTGATCGAGTATAACAAAGTCCCATGAACGAATATAACAAAGTCACCTGATCGAGTACACCAAAGTCCCCTGATCGATTATAACAAAAGCCCTGCTTGAGTATAAAAATGGCCCCTCATCGAGTATAACAAAGTCCCCAAATGAGTATAACAAAGGCCCCCTATCGAGTATAACAAAGTCCCCTGATCGAGTATAACAAAGGCCTCTGTTCGAGTATAATAAAGTCCCCTGAACGATTACAACAAAGTCCTCTGATCGAGTATAACCAAGTCCCCTGGTCGAGCATAACAAAGGCCCCTGGTCGAGTATAAAAACGTCCCCTGGTCGAGTATAACAAAGTCCCCAGGACGACTATAACAAAGTCCCATGATCGAGTATAACAAAGCCCTCTCATCGAGTATGACAAAGGACCCTGATCGAGTATAACAAAGGCCTCTATTCGAGTATAACAAAGTCCCCTGATCGATTAAAGCAACAAGGTCCCCTGATCGAGTGTGTAAATAAAGTTCCACTATATAACAGCCCTGATCGTATAACAAAGGACCCCGGTCGAGTATAACAAAGTCCCTGATCGAATATAACAAAGGCCCTGGTCGAGCATAAATAAAGTCCCCTGTCAGATTATGCAACAAAGTCCCCTGATTGAGTAAACAAAGTCCCCTGGTCGAGTATAACAGTCCCCTGATCGAATATAACAAAGCCCCCTGCTCGAGTAAAACAAAGTCCCCTGATTGAGTATACCAAAGTCCTCTGAAGAAGTATAACAAAGTCACCTGATCGAGTATACCAAAGTCCCTTGATCGAGAATAACAAAGGCCCCTGATCGAGTATAACAAAGACCCTGAACGAGTACATCAAAATCCCTTGATCGAGTATAACAAAGTCCCTTGATCGAGTATAACAAAGAACCGGATCGAGCATAACAAAGGCCCCTGGTCGAGCATAACAAAGTCCCCTGGTCGAATATAACAAAGTTCCCTGATCGAGAGAAACAAAGTCCCCTGGTCGAGTATAACAAAGTCCCCTGGTCAAGTAAATCAAAGTCCCCTCATCGAGTATAACAAAGCCCCGGATCGAGCATAACAAAGGCCCCTGGTCGAGCATAACAAAGTCCCCTGGTCGACTATAACAGAGTCCTCATGTCAACAGAAACAAAGTCCCCTGGTAGAGTATAACAAAGTCCCCTAATCGAGTATAACAAAGTCCCCTGATCGAGTATAAAAAATTCCCCTTATCGATTATAACAAAAAGGCTCCTGGTCGAGCATAACAAAGTCCCCTGGTCGAGTATAACAAAGTCTTCTGATTGAGTAAAACAAAGTCCCCTGGTCGAGTATAACAAAGACCCCTGATCAAGTATAACAAAGCCCCCTGATAGAGAAAAACAAAGTCCCCTGATTGAGTATAACAAAGTCCCCTGATCGAGCATAACAAAGGCACCCTGGTCGAGTATAACAAAGCCCCCTGATCGAGTATGACAAAGACCCATGAACGAATATAACAAAGTCACCTGATCGAGTATAACAAAGTCCCCTGAATGAGTATAACGAAAGCCCCAGATCGAGTATAACAAAGGCACCTGACCGAGTATAACAAAGTCCCCTGGTCGAGTATAACAAAGTCCCCTGATTCAGTATAACAAAGTCCTCTGATCGTGTATAACAAAGTCTCCTGGTCGAGCATAACAAAGGCCCCTGGTCGAGTATAAAAACGTCATCTGGTCGAGTATAACAAAGTCCCCTGGACGACTATAACAAAGTCCCATGATCGAGTATAACAAAGCCCCCTCATCGAGTATAACAAAGTCCCCTGATCGAATATAACAAAGCCCCCTGCTCGAGTAAAACAAAGTCCCCTGATTGAGTATAACAAAGTCCACTGATCGAATATAACAAAGCCCCTTGCTCGAGTAAAATAAAGTCCCCTGATTGAGTATAACAAAGTCATCTGAACAAGTATAACAAAGTCACCTGATCGAGTATACCAAAGTCCCTTGATTGAGTATAACAAAGGCCCCTCATCGAGTATAACAAAGACCCTGAACGAGTACAACAAAATCCCCTGATCGAGTATAAGAAAGTCCCCTGATCGAGTATAACAAAGAACCGGATTGAGCATAACAAAGGCCCCTGGTCGAGCATAACAAAGTCCCCTGGTCGAGTATAACAAAGGCCCCATGTCAACAGAAACAAAGTCCCCTGGTCGAGTCTAACAAAGTCCCCTGATCGAGGATAACAAAGTCCCCCGGTCGAGTAAAACAAAGTCCCCTCATCGAATATAACAAAGTCCCGTGATCGAGTATAACAAAGTCCCCTAATCGAGTATAACAAAGGCCCCTAATCGAGTATAACAAAGTTCCCTGATCGAGTATAACAAAGCCCCGGATCGAGCATAACAAAGGCCCCTGGTCGAGCATAACAAAGTCCCCTGGTCGAGTATAACAAAGTCCCCATGTCAACAGAAACAAAGTCCCCTGGTCGAGTATAACAAAGTCCCCTGATCGAGTATAACAAAGTCCCCTGATCGAGTATAACAACGTCCCCCTTAACGAGTATAACAAAAAGGCTCCTCGTCGAGCATAACAAAGTCCCCTGGTCGAGTAAAACAAAGTCTCCTAATCGAGTAACACAAAGTCCCTCGGTCGAGTACAACAAAGCCCCCTGATAGAGAAAAACAAAGTCCCCTGATTGAGTATAACAAAGTCCCTCGATCAAGTATAACAAAGTCCCCTGATCGAGGATAACAAAGGCACCCTGGTCGAGTATAACAAAGCCCCCTGATCGAGTATGACAAAGTCCCATGAACGAATATAACAAAGTCACCTGATCGAGTATAACAAAGTCCCCTGAATGAGTATAACAAAGGCCCCCGATCGAGTATAACAAAGGCACCTGACCGAGTATAACAAAGTCCCCTGGTCGAGTATAACAAAGTCCCCTGATCGAGTAAGACAAAGTCCCCAGGTCGAGTATAACAAAGTCCCCTGATTGAGTATAACAAAGTCCTCTGATCGAGTATAACAAAGTCCCCTGGTCGAGCATAACAAAGGCCCCAGGTCGAGTATATACGTCCTCTGATCGAGCATAACAAAGGCACACTGGTCGAGTATAACAAAGTCCCCTGGTCGAGTATAACAATGTCTCGTGATCGAGTATAACGAAGGCCCCTGATCGAGTATAACAAAGTCACCTGATCGAGTATAACAAAGCCCCCTTGATCGAGTATAACAAAGACCCCTGATCAAATATAAAAAGTCCCCTGATTCAGTATAACAAAGTCCCCTCATCGAGTATAACAAATTCCCATGATCGAGCATACCAAAGTCCCCTGGTCGAGCATAACAAAGTCCCCTGGTCGAGTATAACAAAGGCCCTTAATTGAGTATAACAAAGACCTCTCATTGAGTATAACAAAGTCCCCTGAGCAAATAAAAAAAGGCCCCTCGTCGAGCATAAGAAAGTCCCCTGGTCGAGTATACCAAAGTCCCCTGATCGAGTAAAACAAAGTCCGAAGGCGAGTATAACAAAGTCCCCTGATCGAGAGAAAGAAAATCACCTGATCGAGTAAAACAAAGTCCCCTTGTCAAGTATAACAAAGGCCCCTAATCGAGTATAACAAAGACCTCTGATTGAGTATAACAAAGTCCCCTGAGCGAATTAAAAAAGGCCCCTGGTCGAGCATAACAAAGTCCCCTGGTCGAGTATACCAAAGTCCACCAATCGAGTAAAACAAAGTCCCCTGGTCGAGTATAACAAAGTCCCCTGATCAAGAGAAACAAAGTTCCCTGGTCGAGTATAACAAACTCCCCTCATCGAGTATAACAAAGCCCCCTCATCGAGAAAAACAATGTCCCCTGATTGAGTATAACAAAGTACTCTGATCGAGTAAAACAAAGTTCCCTGGTCGAGTAAAACAAAGTCCCCAGATCGAGTATAACAAAGTCCCCTGATTGAGTATAACAAAGCCCCGGATCGAGCTTAACAAAGGCCCCTGGTCGAG
This sequence comes from Homarus americanus, assembly GCF_018991925.1. NCBI lineage: Eukaryota > Metazoa > Arthropoda > Malacostraca > Decapoda > Nephropidae > Homarus > Homarus americanus. The sequence continues at coordinate 7,737 of NW_024713932.1, forward strand.
CATAACAAAGTCCCCTGGTCGACTATAACAAAGTCCCCTAATCGAGAGAAACAAAGTCCCCTGGTTGCATATAACAAAGTCCCCTGATCGAATATAACAAAGTCCCCTGATAGAGTATAACAAAGTCCCCTGATCGAGTATAACAAAAAGGCTCCTGGTCGAGCATAACTAAGTCCCCTGGTCGAGTATAACAAAGTCTCCTGATCGAGTAAAACAAAGTCCCCTGGTCGAGTATAACAAAGCCCAAATGATCGAGTATAACAAACACCCCTGATCATATATAAAAAGTCCCCCGATCGAGTATATCAAAGCCCTCTTGTCGAGTATAACAAAGTTTCCTCATCGAGTATAACAAAGTTCCTTGATCGAGTATAACAAAGTCCCCAAACGAGTATATCAAAGGCCCCTGATCGAGTATAGCAAAGTACCCTGATCGAGTATAACAAACTCCCCTGATCATGTATACCAAAGTCCCCTGACCGAGTATAACAAAGTCACCTGATCGAGTATAACAAAGTCCCCTGCTCGCGTATAACAACGTCCCCAGATCGAGCATAAGAAACGCCCCTGATCGAGTATAACAAAGCTGCCTGGTCGAGTATAACAAAGTCCCCTGGCCGAGTAAAACAAAGTCCCCTGATCGAGTATAAAAAAAAACCCTCATCGAGTATTACAAAGGCCCCTCTTTGAGTATAACAAAGACCCCTGATCGAGTATAACAAAGTCCCATGAACGAATATAACAAAGTCACCTGATCGAGTATACCAAAGTCCCATGATCGATTATAACAAAAGCCCCTGCTTGAGTATAAAAGTGGCCCCTCATTGAGTATAACAAAGTCCCCTAAATGAGTATAACAAAGGCCCCCGATCGAGTATAACAAAGGCACCTGACTGAGTATAACAAAGTCCCCTGGTCGAGTATAACAAAGTCCCCTTATTGAGTATAACAAAGTCCTCTGATCGAGTATAACAAAGTCCCCTAGTCGAGCATAACAAAGGCCCCTGGTCGAGTATAAAAACGTCCCCTGGTCGAGTATAACAAAGTCCCCTGGACGACTATAACAAAGTCCCATGATCGAGTATAACAAAGCCCCCTCTCGAGTATGACAGTAAGACAAAGCCCCTGATCGAATATAATAAAGCCCCCTGTCGAGTAAAACAAAGTCCCCTGATTGAGTATAACAAAGTCCTCTGAACAAGTATAACAAAGTCACCTGATCGAGTATACCAAAGTCCCTTGATCGAGTATAACAAAGGCCCCTCATCGAGTATAACAAAGACCCTGAACGAGTACAACAAAATCCCCTGATCGAGTATAACAAAGTCCCCTGATCGAGTATAACAAAGAACCGGATCGAGCATAACAATGGCCCCTGGTCGAGCATAACAAACTCCCCTGGTCGAGTATAACAAAGTCCCCTGATCGAGAATATAACAAAGCCCCATGCTCGAGTAAAACAAAGTCCCCTGATTGAGTATAACAAAGTCCTCTGAACAAGTATAACAAAGTCACCTGATCGAGTATACCAAAGTCCCTTGATCGAGTATAACAAAGGCCCCTGATCGAGTATAACAAAGACCCTGAACGAGTACATCAAAATCCCCTCATCGAGTATAACAAAGTCCCTTGATCGAGTATAACAAAGAACCGGTTCGAGCATAACAAAGGCCCCTTGTCGAGTATAACAAAGTCCCCTAGTCGAGTATAACAAAGTCACCTGATCGAGTATAACAAAGTCCCCTGAATGAGTATAACAAAGGCCCCTGATCGAGTATAACAAAGGCACCTGACCGAGTATAACAAAGTCCCCTGGTCGAGTATAACAAAGTCCCCTGATTGAGCATAACAACGTTCTCTGATCGAGTATAACAAAGTCCCCTGGTCGAGCATAACAAAGGCCCTTGGTCGAGTATAAAACGTACCCTGGTCGAGTATAACAAAGTCCCCTGGACGACTATAACAAAGTCCCATGATCGAGTATAACAAAGCCTCCTCATCGAGTATAACAAAGTCCCCTGATCGAATATAACAAAGCCCCCTGCTCGAGTAAAACACAGTCCCCTGATTGAGTATATCAAAGTCCCCTGATCGAATATAACAAAGCCCCCTGCTCTAGTAAAACAAAGTCCCCTGATTGAGTATAACAAAGTCCTCTGAACAAGTATAACAAAGTCACCTGATCGAGTATACCAAAGTCCCTTGATCGAGTATAACAACGGACCCTCATCGAGTATAACAAAGACCCTGAACGAGTACAACAAAATCCCCTGATCGAGTATAACAAAGTCCCCTGATCGAGTATAACAAAGAACCGGATCGAGCATAACAAAGGCCCCTGGTCGAGCATAACAAAGTCCCCGGGTCGAGTATAACAAAGTCCCCTGATCGAGAGAAACAAAGTCCCCTGGTCGTGTATAACAAAGTCTCCTGATCGAGTATAACAAAGCCCCCTCATCGGGAAAAACAAAGTCCCCTGATTGAGTATAACAAAGTACTCTGATCGAGTAATACAAAGTACCCTGGACGAGTAAAACAAAGTCCCCTCATCGAGTATAACAAAGTCCCATGATCGAGTATAACAAAGTCCCCTAATAAAGGTATAACAAAAGGCCCTAATCAGGTATAACAAAAGTCCCCTGATCGAGTATAACGAAAGCCCCGGATCGGGGCACAACAAAAGGCCCCTGGTCGAGCATAACAAAGTCCCTGGTCGAGTATAACAAAGTCCCCATGTCAGCAGGAACAAAGTCCTGGTCGTGTATAACAAGTTCCTGATCCAGGTATAACAAAAGTCCCTGAATGTAATTATAACAAAGGCCCCGATTGAGTATAACAAAGTCACATGACCGGGTATAACAAAGTCCCCTGGTCAGGTATAACAAAAGTCCCCTGATCGAGTAAGACAAAGTCCCAGGTGGTATAACCAAAGTCCCCTGATTAGGTATAACAAAGTCCTCTGGTCGAGTATAACAAAGTCCCTGGTCGAGAGCATAACAAAGGCCCCAGGTCGAGTATAAAACGTCCCCTGATCGAGCATAACAAAGGCACCCTGGTCGAGTTTAACAATGTCCCCTGGTCGAGTATAACAAAGTCCCCTGATCGAGTATAACGAAGGCCTCTATTCGAGTATAACAAAGTCACCTGATCGAGTATAACAAAGCCCCCTTGATCGAGTATAACAAAGACCCCTGATCAAATATAAAAAGTCCCCTCATTCAGTATAACAAAGTCCCCTCATCGAGTATAACAAATTCCCATAATCGAGCATAACAAAGGCACCCTGGTAGAGTATAACAAAGTCCCCTGGTCGAGTATAACAAAGTCCCCTGATCGAGAGAAACAAAGTCCCCTGGTCGAGTATAACAAAGTCCCGTGATTGAGTATAACAAAGCCCCCTCATCGAGAAAAACAAAGCCCCCTGATTGAGTATAACAAAGTACTCTAATCGAGTAAAACAAAGTCCCCTGGTCGAGTAAAACAAAGTCCCCTGATCGAGTATAACAAAGTCCCCTGATCGAGTAAAACAAAGTCCCCTGATCGAGTATAACAAAGGCCCCTGATCGAGTATAACAAAAATCTCCTGGTCGAGGTATATACAAAAAGTCTCCTGGTCGAGTATAACAAAAGTCCCCTAATTGATATAACAAAAGTCCTGGTCGAGTATAACAAAGTCCCTGGGCGAGAGTAAAACAAAGTCCCCTGATGGGAGTACATAAAAAACCCTCGCCGAAAGGAGTATCACCAAGGCCCTCTTTGGGTATAGCGCAAAGACCCTGATCGAGTATAACAAAGTTCCCGCCAGACGAATATATAAAGTCACCCTGATCAGGTATACCCGAGTCCCTGATCGGTGGCTTCCTGCTTGAGTATAAAAATGGCCCCTCATCGAGTATAACAAAGTCCCCAAAATGAGTATAACAAAGGCCCCCTATCGAGTATAACAAAGTCCCCTGATCGAGTACAACAAAGGCCTCTGTTCGAGTATAATAAAGTCCCCTGAACGATTACAACAAAGTCCTCTGATCGAGTATAACAAAGTCCCCTGGTCGAGCATAACAAAGGCCCCTGGTCGAGTATAAAAACGTCCTCTGGTCGAGTATAACAAAGTCCCCAGGACGACTATAACAAAGTCCCATGTTCGAGTATAACAAAGCCCCCTCATCGAGTATGACAAAGGCCCCTGATCGAGTATAACAAAGGCCTCTGTTCGAGTATAACAAAGTCCCCTGAACTATTACAACAAAGTCCCCTGATCGAGTATAACAAAGTCCCCTGATCGAGTATAACAAAGCCCCGGATCGTGTAAAACAAAGGTCCCTGGTCGAGTATAACAAAGTCCCCTGATCGAGTATAACAAAAAGGCCCTGGTCGAGCATAACAAAGTCCCCTGATCGATTATAACAAAGTCCCCTGATTGGGTAAACAAAAGTCCCCTGGTCGAGTATAACAAGTCCCCCTGATCCAAGATATAACAAAGCCCCTGCTCAAAAGTGAAACAAAAGGATTCCTGATTGGTTATAACAAGTCCTCTGAACAAGTAAAACAAGTCACCTGATCCAGTATACCAAAAGTCCTTGATGCGAGGTATAACAAAGTCCCCTGATTGAGTATAACAAAGGCACCTGACCGAGTATAACAAAGTCCCCTGGTCGAGTATAACAAAGTCCCCTGATCGAGTACAACAAAGAACCGGATCGAGCATACCAAAGGCCCCTGGTCGAGCATAACAAAGTACCCTGGTCGAGTATAACAAAGTCCCCTCATCGAGAGAAACAAAGTCCCCTGGTCGAGTATAACAAAATCCCCTGATCGAGTATAACAAAGCCCCCTCATCGAGAAAAACAAAGTCCCCTGATTGAGTATAACAAAGTACTCTGATCGAGTAAAACAAAGTCCCCTGGTCGAGTAAAACAAAGTCCAATCATCGAGTATAACAAAGTCCCGGGATCGAGTATACCAAAGTCCCCTAATCGAGTATAACAAAGGCCCCTAATCGAGTATAACAAAGTCCCCTGATCGAGTATAACAAAGCCCCGGATCGAGCATAACAAAGGCCCCTGGTCGAGCATAACAAAGTCCCCTGGTCGAGTATAACAAAGTCCCCATGTCAAAAGGAACAAAGTCCCCTGGTCGAGTATAACAAATTCCCCTTATCGAGTATAACAAAGTCCCCTGAATGAGTATAACAAAGGCCCCCGATTGAGTATAACAAAGGCAACTGACCGAGTATAACAAAGTCCCCTGGTCGAGTATAACAAAGTCCCCTGATCGAGTAAGACAAAATCCCCAGGTCGAGTATAACAAAGTCCCCTGATTGAGTATAACCAAGTCCTCTGATCGAGTATGACAAAGTCCCCTGGTCGAGCATAACAAAGGCCCCAGGTCGCGTATAAAACATCCCCTGATCGAGCATAACAAAGGCACCCTGGTCGAGTTTAACAATGTCCCCTGGTCGAGTATAACAAAGTCCCCTGAGTCGAGTATAACGAGGCCTCTGATCGAGTATAACAAAGTCACCTGATCGAGAGCATAACAAAGCCCTCTCATCGAGTATGACAAGATCTTGATCGAGTATAACAAAGGCCTCTGTTCGAGTATATAACAAAGTCTCTGATCGATTATAACAAAGCCCCGGATCGTGTAAACAAAGGTCCCGGTCGAGTATAACAAAGTCCCCTGATCGAGTATAAACAAAAAGCGCCCTGGTCGAAAGCATAACAAAAGTCCCCTGGTCGATTATAACAAAGTCCCTGATTGAGTAAAAACAAAAGTCCCCTGGTCGAGTATAACAAAAGTCCCTGATCGAATATATCAAAGCCCCCTGCTCGAGTAAAACAGAAACAAAGTCCCCTGGTCGAGTATAACAAAGTCCCCTGGTCGAGTAAAACAAAGTCCCTCATCGAATATAACAAAGTCCCGTGATCGAGTATAACAAAGTCCCTAATCGAGTATAACAAAGGCCCTAATCGAGTATAACAAAGTCCCCTGATCGAGCAGACATAACAAAAGCCCCTGATCGAGCATAACAAAGGCCCCTGGTCGAGCATAACAAAGGCCCTGGTCGGAATAACAAAGTCCCCTGGTCGAGTATACCAAAGTCCCATGATCGAGTATAACAAAAGCCCTCTCATCGAGTATGACAAAGGACCCTGATCGAGTATAACAAAGTCCTCTGATCGTATAACAAAGTCCTCTGGTCGAGTATAAACAAAGGCCCTGGTCGAGTATATAAAAACGTCCCCTGGTCGAGTATAACAAAGTCCCTGGACGACTATAACAAAGTCTCCATGATCGAGTATAACAAAGCCCTCATCGAGTATAACAAAGTCCCCTGGTCGAATATAACAAAGCCCCTGCTCTATAAAACAAAGTCCCCTGATTGAGTATAACAAAGTCCTGATCAAATACAACAAAGCCCCTACTCGAGTAAAAACAAAGTCCCCTGATTGAGTATAACAAAGTACCTGAACAAGTATAACAAAGTCACCTGATCGAGTATACCAAAGTCCCTTGTTCGAGTATAACAAAGGCCCCTCATCGAGTATAACAAAGACCCTGAACGAGTACAACAAAACCCCTGATCGAGTATAACAAAGTCCTGATCGAGTATAACAAAGAACCGATCGAGCATAACAGCGCCCTGGTCGAGCATAACAAATTCTGGTCGAGTACAAACAAAGGCCCCATGTCAACAGAAACAAAGTCCTTGGTCGAGTATGACAAAGTCCCCTGGTCGAGTAAAACAAAGTCCCCTCATCGAATATAACAAAGTCCCGTGATCGAGTATAACAAAGTCCCCTAATCGAGTAATAACAAAGGCCCCTTAATCGAGTATAACAAAGTCCCTGATCGAGCATAAACAGCCCCGGATCGAGTATAACAAAGGCCCTGGTCGAGCATAACAAAGGCCCCTGGTCGAGAAACAAAAAGTCCCCTGTCGAGTATACCAAAACCTTGATCGAGTATAACAAAGGCCCCTATCATATAC
>NW_024713933.1:0-26766 GCF_018991925.1 Homarus americanus
CAGTAATACTTCGTTCAGTTACATGTTGCTTTCTCCTCCCGTCTCCCTTCCGTCTCCTTCCGTACACCATCCCATCCCTTCTCCTTGCAACCTCTCCCTCCTTCTTTCTGTTCCGTTCCTCTCCTGTCCTCCCCTCCCTCCATTCTCTTCCTTTCCAGTCTTCTCCTTTCTACCTTCTCTCCCTCTTTCATTCCCTCCCAACTTCCTGTCCTTAACCTCCTTCTCTTCCTTCTCTTCCTTCCTCCTCTTCCTTCCCTCCTTCCCTCTTTCATTCCCTCCCAACTTCCCCTGATCCTTAACCTCCTTCCCTCCCTCTTCCTTCCTCCCTCCTTCTCTTCTTCTTCTCCCTCCTTCCTTCCTTCCTTCTTTTCTTCCCTCCTCTTCCCTTCCCTACTTCCCTATTTCTATTCCTTCCTCCTTCTCTTCCTTCCCTCCTTCCCTCCATATCCCCTTACAGTTATCACCTCTCTCTCTTAGGTTAGGTTAGTTAACAGCTTAGATTAGGTTAGGTTAACTTAGCTTTTATTAGGTTAGGTTAACTTAGCTTAGGTTGAGTTAGGTTAACCTAGCTTAGGTTAGGTAGGTTAGGTTAACTTAGCTTAGGTTAGGTTAGGTGGAAATAGGCAGAAGGGAGGGCTTGGTCACTTAGCATAATGTGTCTCTAGCACAACTCTCCTGCCAAGCAATCAAGCTATATTAAGCTATATTAAGCTATCTAAAGCTATCTAACTGTTGTTTACTATCTAGAACATCTGATAACATTGTCTATATAAAGTTTTTAATAGAATTTGAATATTTACTCAACTTCCTGTGTGTGTGTGTGTGTGTGTGTGTGTGTGTGTGTGTGTGTGTGTGTGTGTGTGTGTGTGTGTGTTTTTATACTGCTACAACAACAACAACATCCAACTACTACGATTACTGGAATGGGTGTTGTGAAGGAAGAAGGAAGAGAGAGAGGAACGGAGAAGGGACAGAGTGAGAGGACAAGAAGTATATTATTCACGTGTTTGTCTGTCTGTGTGTGTGTGTGTGTGTGTGTGTGGTGTGTGTGTGTGTGTGTGTGTGTGTGTGTGTGTGTGTGTGTGTGTGTGTGTGTGTGTTTGTCTGTGTGTGTTGCAGATTTACTAGCTGTTGGATAATGGAATAGTGATGAGAGAGAGAGAGTGTGTATGGAGAGGAGAGGTGAGTGAAAGAAGGGAGTACTAGAGGGGTTGAGGGAAGTGGAGTGGCGTGGGGAGAGGGAGGGTAAGTGAGGGGTGAGTGAAGGAGGAAGCTTTGTTTCAGGGTAGCACCTGGACGTCAACAGCTGGGCTGCTCCACCTGCCTCCTCCTGCTACCGCGCTGTGGGAGTTGCTTACTGAGGCCGTTACTGTAGTGTTAATTAAGGCCTCAAGACGTGGGCGGCAGTACGCCAGGCAGGGTGTGGGCGGCAGTAGACTAGGTAGGGTGTGGTATATGGGCGGCAGTACGCCAGGCAAGGTTTAGCCATGGGCGGCAGTACGCCAGGCAAGGTTTAGCCTATGGGCGGCAGTACGCCAGGCAAGTTTCAGCCATGGGCGGCAGTACGCCAGGCAAGGTTCAGCCATGGGCAGTACGCCAGGCAAGGTTCAGCCATGGGCGGCAGTACGCCAGGCAGGTTCAGCCATGGGCGGCAGTACGCCAGGCAAGGCAGCCATGGGCGAGCAGTACGCCAGGCAGGGTTCAGCCATGGGCGGCAGTACGCCGGAAAGGTTTAGCCATGGGCGGCAGTAGGCTAGGCAAGGTGTGTGGACATGGGCGGCAGTAGACCAGGCAGGGTGAGGACATGGGCGGCAGTAGACCAGGCAGGGTGTGGCCATGGTGGCAGTAGAACCAGGCAGGGTGTGGCCATGGGTGGCAGTAGAACCAGGCAGGGTGTGGCCATGGGTGGCAGTAGACCAGGCAGGGTGTGGCCATGGGTGGCAGTAGACCAGGCAGGGGTGTGGCCATGGGCGGCAGTAGGCCAGGCAGGGTGTGGACATGGGCGGCAGTAGACCAGTCAGGGGTGTGGACATGGGTGGCAGTAGGCCAGGCAGGTGTGGACATGGGCGGCAGTAGACCAGGCAGGGGTGTGGACATGGGTGGCAGTGGGCCAGGCAGGGTGTGGACATGGGCGGCAGTAGGCCAGGCAGGGTGTGGACATGGGCGGCAGTAGACCAGGCAGGTGTGGACATGGGCGGCAGTAGAGCCAGGCAGGGTGTGGACATGGGTGGCAGTAGGCCAGGGAGGGTGTGGACATGGGCGGCAGTAGACCAGGCAGGGTGTGGACATGGGCGGCAGTAGACCAGGCAGGGTGTGGACATGGGCGGCAGACCAGGCAGGGTGTGGACATGGGCGGCAGTAGGCCAGGCAGGGTGTGGACATGGGTGGCAGTAGGCCAGGCAGGGTGTGGACATGGGCGGCAGTAGACAGGCAGGGTGTGGACATGGGCGGCAGTAGGCCAGGCAGGGTGTGGACATGGGCGCAGACCAGCAGGTGTGGACATGGGCGGCAGTAGACCAGGCAGGGTGTGGACATGGGTGGCAGTAGGCCAGGCAGGGTGCTGACATGGGCGGCAGTAGGCCAGGCAGGGTGCGGACATGGGTGGCAGTAGACCAGGCAGGGTGTGGACATGGGCGGCAGTAGACCAGGCAGGGTGTGGACATGGGTGGCAGTAGGCCAGGCAGGTGTGGACATGGGCGGCAGACCAGGCAGGGGTGTGGACATGGGCGGCAGTAGACCAGGCAGGGTGTGGACATGGGTGGCAGTAGGCCAGGCAGGGTGCGGACATGGGCGGCAGTAGGCCAGGCAGGGTGCGGACATGGGTGGCAGAACCAGGCAGGGTATGGACATGCGGCAGTAGGCCAGGCAGGGTGTGGACATGGGTGGCAGTAGACCAGGCAGGGTGTGGACATGGGCGGCAGTAGACCAGGCAGGGTGTGGACATGGGTGGCAGTAGGCCAGGCAGGGTGTGACATGGGTGGCAGTAGACCAGGCAGGGTGTGGGACATGGGCGGCGTAGACCAGGCAGGGTGTGGACATGGGCGGCAGACCAGGCAGGTGTGGACATGGTGGCAGACCAGGCAGGGTGTGGACATTGGTGGCAGTAGACCAGGCAGGTGTGGACATGGGCGGCAGTAGACCAGGCAGGGGTGTGAGACATGGGCGGCAGTAGACCAGGCAGGGTGTGGACATGGGTGGCAGTAGCCAGGCAGGGTGTGGACATGGGTGGCAGTAGACCAGGCAGGGTGTGGACATGGCGGAGTAGACGGCAGGGTGTGCATGGCGGCAGACCAGGCAGGGTGTGGACATGGGTGGCAGTAGGCCAGGCAGGGGTGTGGACATTGGTGGCAGTAGACCAGGCAGGGTGGACATGGGCGGCAGTAGACCAGGCAGGGTGTGGACATGGGTGGCAGTAGACCAGGCAGGGTGTGGACATGGGCGGCAGTAGACCAGGCAGGGTGTGGACATGGGTGGCAGTAGACCAGGCAGGGTGTGGACATTGGTGGCAGTAGACCAGGCAGGGTGTGACATGGGTGGCAGTAGACCAGGCAGGGTGTGGGATAGCGGCAGTAGACCAGGCAGGGTGTGGACATGGGTGGCAGTAGACCAGGCAGGGTGTGGACATGGGCGGCAGACCAGGCAGGGTGTGGACATGGGCGGCAGTACGCCAGGCAGTGAGAGGTCGTAGGTGGTGAGGGATCGTGCAGGTAGTGAGAGGTCGTACAGGTAGTGTGAAGAGTCGTACAGGTGGTGAGAGGTTGGAGGGTTGTGGTGAGAGGGGCCGCAGGTGGTGAGGGATCGTGCAGGTAGTGAGAGGTCGTACAGGTAGTGTGAAGAGTCGTACAGGTGGTGAGAGGGGTCGTGTAGGTGGTGAGAGGGGTCATGTAGGTGGTGAGAGGTCGTACAGGTAGTGTGAGGGGTCGTACAGGTGGTGAGAGGGCCGGTGGTGGTGAGAGGGGTCGTGGTGGTGAGAGGGTCATGTAGGTGGTGAGAGGGGTCGTGTAGGTGGTGAGAGGTCGTACAGGTAGTGTGAGGGCGCGTACAGGTGGTGAGAGGGGTCGTGCAACACCCTAGCGACTACCCGCATCATGTTTTTACCTGCAGCGGAAATAATGTTTGGCAAGTGATAGTTCCAGGTGATAGTGTAGCCCACCTGTCTCTCTCCCTCCTCTCCCTCCCTCTCTCTCCTCTCTCCCTTCCCTCCCTCCTCCCTCCTTCCTCCTCCCCCTGTCTCCTCCCTCCCTCCCTCTCCCTCCCTCCTCTCTCCCTTCCTCATCTCTCTCTCCCTCCTCTCCCTCCTCCCTCCCTCCCTCCTCTCTCCCTCCCTCCCTCCCTCCCTCTCCATCCCTCGCTCCTCTCCTCCCTCCCCTCTCTCTCCTCCCTCCTCCTCTCCCTCCCTCCTCTCTCCCTCCCCTCTCCTCTGCTCCCTCCCTCCGTCCCCTCTCTCTCTTACTTTCATTCTCCTTCCTCCTCCCTCCCTCCCTCCCTCCCTCCCTCCCTCCCTCCTCCCTCCTCCTCCTTCCCTCCCTCCCTCCCTTCCCTCCTCCCTCCCTCCTCTCCTCCCTCCCTCCCTCCTCCCTCCCTCCCTCCCTCCCTCTATCGCCCACAAGTCGTCAAGGAGAAGCAGTCGTCACCAAGTCGTTTTTCTGACTCCCTCGCCACTAAGGGTCGTCTGAGGGGTCGACACCAGCTGGCCAGGGTGACAGTGACAGATAGATAGATAGATGGATGAATAGGTAGGTTGGATGAATAGGTAGATGGATGAATAGGTAGATGGATGAATAGGTAGGTGGATGAATAGGTAGATGGATGAATAGGTAGATGGATGAATAGATAGATGGATAGACAGATAGATAGATTAGATGATCCCGTAAAATCATCACAGCAGATCACATTAACTCCTGGGGTAAACAATGCAGGTATACGAGCAATGTACTGTAGGTAAACAAACACAGGTATATGGTCCAGCCAGGTACAGTACTAGGGGAGGTGTGTGTGTGTGTGTAGGGAGGTAGAATGACCCCCTAGAGCAGGTGTGGTGTGTGTGTGTGTGTGTGGGAGGTAGAATGACCCCCCCTAGAGCAGGTGTGGGTTAGTGACTGGGACCTGGTTGACTCCCGACCGCCATAATGGTATGCGTGTGTTTGGTAGACAGAGGAAGGAAGGGGCACTTTCATATTTCATAACGTGTGGGGGGAGAGGGACAGGGGGGACTCTGGCAAAACAAGACTCAAAAATATGAATTTGACGATCACGACATAGATGGGGGAGGGGGTGGGTGGGGGGAGGGAAACAGCCCTCCGCCACGACGTCTGAGGGCCCTGTCAGCGGCGTACTTTGGGAGGGGTGGTGAGGGTAGGGGTGGTGGTGGTGCATCTACTTGTGGGTGATGTAGGTACTGGCTGTTGTGGTGGTAGTGGTGATATTGGTGGTGATGGTGTCAGTGGTGGTGATGGTGTCAGTGGTGGTGATGGTGGTGGTGATGGTGCTAGTGGTGGTATATTTGCGTGTCGTTCTTCCCCGCCCGCAAGTGAGGCAACACCTCCTCCACATGCACCTACAGTACACATCGGGGTGAATCATAAAGTCACTCTATCTGTTGAGAGCTTTGGACAACATACGAATTATAATACATACATACATACATACACACATACATATACATACATACATACATACATACATACATGAGAGAGAGAGAGAGAGAGAGAAGTATTATGGTTCATATTAAAAGAAAATATTATCCGTGAAAAAGAACTGAGATAAAACTTACACATGAATCGAAGCTCATGATTGTCTAAGTTCCCCTCTCTCCTCCTCCCTCCTCCCTCCCTCCCTTCTCCTCCCTCCTTCTCTCCCTCCTCCTTCTCTCCTCCCCCTCCCTCCCTCCTCCCTCCCTCTCTCTCTCTCCCTCCCTTCTTTCGGTACTTTATTCTTACCTATCCCCATTCCTCTACTCCTCCTCACTCCTCCCCACTCTTACTCCTCCCCATTCCTCTTACTCCTCCCCATTCCTCTTACTCCTCCCCACTCCTCTTACTCCTCCCCTCCTCTTACTCCTCCCCTCCTCTTACTCTCCCCACTCCTCTCCTCCCCTCCTCTTACTCCTCCCCCACTCCTCTTACTCCTCCCCACTCTCTACTCCTCCCCTCCCTCCCATTCCTCTTACTCCTCCCCATTCCTCTTACCCTCCCCTCCTCTTACTCCTCCCCCCCTTACCCCCTCCCCTTCTCCTCCCCCCTCTCCTCCCCCTCTTACTCCTCCCCCTCCTCTTACCCCCACTCCTCCTCCTCCCCTCCTCTTACTCCTCCCCACTCCTCTTACTCCTCCCCACTCATCTTACTCCTCCCCCACCATCTTACTCCTCCCCACTCCTCTTACTCCTCCTCAGTCCTCCTCTCCCCACTATCTTACTTTTCCCCACTCTGAGTGACCGCCTCCCAGTAACACTGAGTGACCATCTCCATAACACGGGCCGTCTGGTGACCACCTCCAGTAACACTCCTGAGTGACCGCCTCCCAGTAACACTGAGTGACCGTCTCCCAGTAACACTGAGTGACCGTCTGCCAGTACTGAGTGACTACCTGCCAGTAACAATGGGACCCCTGCTGAGTGACCACCTGCCAGTAACACTCTGGTGACCGCCTGCCAGTAACATCGAGTGACCGCCTGCCAGTGAATGACCACCTGCCAGTAACAATGAGTGACCCCCTGGTGACCTGCCAATAACACTCTTGAGGACCGCCTGCCAATAACATTCTTGAGTGACCACCTTTCCAGTAAAACTGAGTGACCACCTGCCAGTAACACTCTGAGTGACCACCTGCCAGTAACACTCTTAGTGACCACCTGCCAGTAACACTCAGTGACCACCTGCCAGTAACACTGGTGACCACCTGCCAGTAACACTCTGAGTGACCACCTGCCAGTAACACTCTGGTGACCACCTGCCAGTAACACTCTGAGTGACCACCTGCCAGTAACACTCTGAGTGACCGCCTCTCGATACTGTCACTCACTCGCCGACTGGAGGAGAGGCAGCGACCGTGTACCTGTGAACGTCTCCACCGCCTGATGCTATCACTGTCTTCCCTGCTGGCGTGTGCTGGCGTGGGTCTGTATCATGGGCGTGTGGCGTGGGTCTGTATCATGGGCGTGTGCTGGCGTGGGTCTGTATCATGGGCGTGTGTTGGCGTGGGTCTGTATCATGGGCGTGTGCTGGCTTGCGTCTGTATCATGGGCGTGTGCTGGCGTGGGTCTGTATCATGGGCGTGTGTTGGCTTGGGTCTGTATCTGCGGCGTGTGCTGGCGTGGGTCTGTATCATGGGCGTGTGTTGGCTGCGTCTGTATCATGGGCGTGTGCTGGCGTGGGTCTGTATCATCGGGCGTGTGCTGGCGTGGGTCTGTATCATGGGCGTGTGTTGGCTTGGGTCTGTATCATGGGCGTGTGCTGGCGTGGGTCTGTATCATGGGCGTGTGCTGGCGTGGGTCTGTATCATGGGCGTGTGCTGGCGTGGGTCTGTATCATGGGCGTGTGCTGGCGTGGGTCTGTATCGGGCGTGTGTTAGCGGGTCTGTATCATGGGCGTGTGCTGGCGTGGGTCTGTATCATGGGCGTGTGCTGGCGTGGGTCTGTATCATGGGCGTGGATTTGTATCATGGGCGTGTGCTGGCTTGGGTGTGTATCATGGGCGTGGGTTTGTATCATGGGCGTGTGTTGGCGTGGGTCTGTATCATGGGCGTGTGTGCTGGCGTGGGTTTGTATCATGGGCGTGTGTTGGCGTGGGTCTGCATCATGGGCGTGTGTGTGGCGTGGGGAAGAGGCCCTTCATGTGTGTGTGTGTGTGTGTGTGTGTGTGTGTGTTCGAGGGTTGTGTGGGGTTGTTATGTTAGTAGAGTGGTGACACGTACACGGACGGGTTGTGAGAGGTGATCATCCATGTACGGAACTGTGTGTGTGTGTGTGTGTGTGTGTGTGTGTGTGTGTGTGTGTGTGTGACAAGAAATGTTGAAAAAAACTTGTATGTTGGGAGATGAAGAGTTTTGGAAGTTGATGGGGAGATGGGGAGGAGGTATAGGGGATGTCACCGTGTGTGTGTGTGGAGGTGGGGAGTGGGGGAGAGGAAGGAGGAGGAGAGGAGGAGGAGAAGTGGAAGAGAAGAAGCCCAAACACAATAGAACATCACGTACATACACCTACGGACAAGTCATTAATAAACACGGACATATATATATATACTGTATATTACCGAAATTATGAGTCACAGTAAAAAAATAAAATAAAAAAATAAAATCTCCTCTATGATAATATTTTTGAAGGCATCGTAAATAATGTATATATATAAAAAAAAAAACTGCAATACGTCAGAGTTCCATTGAAGGCGGAGCGTCTACCATGTTGGTTTGAATATTCCCGGACTTTGTTGAGAGAACTGGACCAACTAGACAAAGCCATCTCCCCTGGGCACCAACTCAGATTATTAATATGAACACAAGCTGAAGTGTATAATGCAAACTTCCCTCCCAAGACTTTACCCCGCTAATGAAAATACACAATAGTTTTTGTCATCTCTCTCAAGCAGTGAGGGGGTTCTCATCAAGCCCGCACACCACCGCCATTATCAAATGAAACGTGAAATATGATTAGCTTGTGATGGTGGATAGAGTAGTACCCCCTCCGTCCTCCTCTCTCTCTCTCACGGTGCAGTAATTTCGCCAGGTAACCCGTTCTCTATAAAGGTGCTCTGAGTAAATAAAACCTGGCAAGATGGCGCCCAAGATTTGTAGTGTTCATGTTGTGTGTGTGGGGGCCTCTTGTGTCAACCTTATGAGTGTGTGTGTGTGAGGGGCCTCTTGTGCCAACCTTATGAGTGTGTGTGTGTGTGTGAGGGGGCCTCTTGTGTCAACCTTATGAGTGTGTGTGTGTGTGTGTGTGTGTGTGTGTGAGGGCCTCTCATGCCAACCTTATAGGTGTGTGAGGGGCCTCTCGTGCCAACCTGAGTGTGTGAGGGCCTCTCATTACAACCTTATAAGTGTGTGAGGGCCTCTCGTGCCAACCTTATGAGTGTGTGTGGGCCTCTTTGCCAACAGGAATCAAATCCGCGACCTGTGGTTTACAGAAGGCGTCCTTACCAGGCAGTGATGTGGTGATGCCCAGGGCCTGCCCACACCACCATCACACCCCTACCCACAGCCTACCCACACCATACCTACACACCCACCACCTACACAACCACCCCCACACCCACCACCCACACCCCCACACCATACCTACACCACCTACCCACAGCCTACCCACACCATACCTACACCACCCCTACCCACAGCCTACCCCACAATACCCCATACCACCCCTTCCCTCCCAGAATGGGTGGATGGGTTGAGGAGAAATGGTGGTTAGTTCCGTCAGAGTATTGAGGAGGTGTTGATCGTTAGCCCCCACCCTACCCTCCCCTACCTACCTATCTCCCCATCCTATCCTACCCTACTACCCTAACCTAACCTACCTTTTCCCCATTCTATCCAACCCTACCCCATCATCCACACCCACATCATCCCACCCTACCCCCCACCACACCCCCACCCTACCCACCCCACCCACCCACCCCTACCCTTACCCCACCTCTATGGGTATTACTAGTATTAAAATTCATAATTAAAATCACATTAGTCGTTTAATATCTAGGAGCGGCAGAGACTGTTAGCTGTAATGACCTCCCACTTAACTCCCCTCAGTGACCCGTCCGTAGCTAGGGACACCCCGCAGCTTGTCCCCCTCCTCCCCACGCCCTCACCTTCCTCCTCACTCACCCCATCCAGCTGCCTCCCCGCCTCCTTCCTGCCACGCCTCCTGTAAGATGATCAGTGTGTGTGTGTGTGTGTGTGTGTGTGTGTGTGTGTGTGTGTGTGTGTGTGTGTTCACTATGTATGGTTACAGTGTTAATGCGAGCAGAGGTGGAGAATCCCCATATCGTCACCTTTACATCTCAAAAAACAAACTCAGGCAACTATGGTATATATTTTGAAAACAATAGTACTAACCCTAACCTCGCCTCGCCTCACCTCCACTAACCTAACCTCGCCTCACTCCCACCTAACCTAACCTTACCTCACCTAAAACCAACCTAACCTAACCTCACCTCGCCTCACCTCACCTAACTTCTCACCAAACATCAGGTAGCTTAGGATGTGTTAAGTTAGGTTATATTGAAGAGAAAAAAAAGAGAGAGATAAACTCGTACAGTACACGTTTACTCGTACAGGTGGTTTGTTTACATGATATTTTCGTCATTCGTTGTACAGTACAGTCATTAGTCAGTATGGGGCCACAATAGGCAACACTGTACACTGCTCTCGCTCCCTGTTCTTTCTTTCTTTCTTTCTTACTTTCTTACCGTCACCACTGTACACTGCTCTCGCTCCCTGTTCTTTCTTTCTTTCTTTCTTACCGTCACCACTGTACACTGCTCTCGCTCCTGTTCTTTCTTTTCTTTCTTTCTTACCGTCACCACTGTACACTGCTCGCTCCCTGTTCTTTCTTTCTTTCTTTCTTACCGTCACCACCGTACACTGCTCTCTCGCTCCCTGTTCTTTCTTTCTTTCTTTCTTTCTTACATCACCCTTTCTTACCTACTCTGCTCCCTGTTCTTTCTTTCTTTCTTTCTTTCTTACCGTCACCACTGTACACTGCTCTCGCTCCCTGTTCTTTCTTTCTTTCTTTCTTACCGTCATCACTGTACACTTCTCTTCCCTGTTTCTTTCTTTCTTTCTTTCTTACCGTCACCACTGTACACCTTTCTCTCGCTCCCTGTTCTTTCTTTCTTTCTTTTCTTTCTTACGTCACCCTGTACACTGCTCTCGCTCCTGTTCTTTCTTTCTTTCTTTCTTACCGTCACCTGTACACTACTCTCGCTCCCTGTTCTTTCTTTCTTTCTTTCTTACCATCACCACTGTACACTGCTCTCGCTCCTGTTCTTTCTTTTCTTTCTTTCTTACCGTCACCACTGTACACTGCTCTCGCTCCCTGTTCTTTCTTTCTTTCTTTCTTTCTTACCGTCACCACTGCACTTTTCTCTCGCTCCCTGTTCTTTCTTTCTTTCTTTCTTACCGTCACCACTGTACACTGCTCTCGCTCCCTGTTCTTTCTTTTTTTCTTTCTTACCGTCACCACTGTACACACTCTCGCTCCCTGTTCTTTTCTTTTCTTTCTTTCTTACCATCACCACTGTACACTGCTCTCGCTCCCTATTTCTTTTCTTCTTTTCTTTCTTACCATCACCACTGTACACTGCTCTCGCTCCCTGTTCTTTCTTTCTTTCTTTCTTACCGTCACCACTGTACACTGCTCTCGCTCCTGTTCTTTCTTTCTTTCTTTCTTACCGTCACCACTGTACTCTCTCTCCTGTTCTTCTTTCTTTCTTTCTTACCATCACCACTGTACACTGCTCTCGCTCCCTGTTCTTTCTTTCTTTCTTACCTGTACACTACTCTCACTCCCTGTTCTTTCTTTCTTTCTTTCTTACCATCACCACTGTTACACTCTCGCTCCCTGTTCTTTCTTTCTTTCTTTCTTTCTTACCATCACCACTGTACACTGCTCCCTGTTCTTTCTTTCTTTCTTTCTTACCATCACCACTGTACACACTGCTCTCGCTCCCTGTTCTTTCTTTTCTTTCTTTCTTTCTTACCATCACCACTGTACACTGCTCTCGCTCCCTGTTCTTTCTTTCTTTCTTTCTTACCGTCACCACTGTACACTCTCGCTCCCTTTTCTTTCTTTCTTTCTTTCTTCTCACCGTCACCACTGTACACTGCTCTCGCTCCCTGTTCTTTTTCTTTCTTTCTTTTACCGTCCCCACTGTACCTGCTCTCGCTCCCTGTTCTTTCTTTCTTTTCTTTCTTACCGTCACCACTGTACACTGCTCTCTCTCCCTGTTCTTTCTTTCTTTCTTTCTTTCTTACCGTCACCACCGTACACTGCTCTCGCTCCCTGTTCTTTCTTTCTTTCTTTTCTTACCGTCACCACTGTACACTGCTCTCTCCTGTTCTTTCTTTCTTTCTTTCTTTCTTACGTCACCACTGCTTACTCTCCCTCCTGTTCTTTCTTTCTTTCTTTCTTACCGTCCACACTGTACTGCTCTCGCTCCCTGTTCTTTCTTTCTTTCTTTCTTACCGTCACCTGTACACTGCTCTCGCTCCCTGTTCTTTTCTTTCTTTCTTTCTTACAATCCTTTTGTACACTACTCTCGCTCCCTGTTCTTTCTTTCTTTCTTTCTTTCTTACCATCACCACTGTACACTGCTCTCGCTCCCTGTTCTTTCTTTCTTTCTTTCTTACCGTCACCTTACTGTACACTGCTCTCTCCCTGTTCTTTTCTTTCTTTTCTTTCTTTCTTACCGTCACCACTGTACACTGCTCTCGCCCTGTTCTTTCTTTCTTTCTTTCTTACCGTCACCACTGTACCTGCTCTCGCTCCCTGTTCTTTCTTTCTTTCTTTCTTACCGTCACCACTGTACACACTCTCGCTCCCTGTTCTTTCTTTCTTTCTTTCTTTCTTCCATCCCCTGTACACTCTCTCGCTCCCTGTTCTTTTCTTCTTCTTTCTTTCTTACCGTCACCACTGCTTACCTGCTCTCGCTCCCTGTTCTTTCTTTCTTTCTTTCTTACCGTCACCACTGTACACTGCTCTCGCTCCCTGTTTCTTTCTTTCTTTCTTTCTTACCGTACCACTGTACACTGCTCTCGCTCCCTGTTCTTTTTTCTTTCTTTCTTTCTTTACATCTACTTACACTGCTCTGCTCCCTGTTTTCTTTCTTTCTTTCTTACCGTCACCACTGTACACTGCTCTCGCTCCCTGTTTTCTCTTCTTTCTTTCTTACCGTCTTACACTGCTCTCGCTCCCTGTTCTTTCTTTTCTTTCTTTCCTTACCGTCAACACTGTACACTGCTCTCGCTCCCTGTTCTTTCTTTCTTTCTTTCTCTCTTACCATCCACACTGTACCTGCTCTCGCTCCCTGTTCTTTCTTTCTTTCTTTCTTACCGTCACCACTGTACACTGCTCTCGCTCCTGTTCTTTTCTTTCTTTCTTTCTTACCGTCATCAACACTGCCTCTCTCGCTCCCTGTTCTTTCTTTCTTTCTTTCTTTCTTACCATCACCACTGTACACTGCTCTCTCTGTTCTTTCTTTCTTTCTTTCTTACCATCACCACACCTCTCTCGCTCCCTGTTCTTTCTTTCTTTCTTTCTTTCTTACCATCACCCACTGTACACTGCTCTCGCTCCCTGTTCTTTCTTTCTCTTTCTTTCTTTCTTACCATCCTGTACACCTCTCCTCCCTGTTCTTTCTTTTCTTTCTTTCTTACCGTCACACAGCACCTGCTCTCGCCTGTTCTTTCTTTCTTTCTTTCTTTCTTTCTTACAAGTCCTTTCCTCTCATTCTTTCTTTCTTTCTTTCTTTCTCCCACCGTACCCTGCCCTGCTCTCGCTCCCTTTCTTTCTTTCTTTCTTTCTTTCTTTCCCATCACCCACTCTCTCGCTCCCTGTTCTTTCTTTCCTTCTTTCTTTCTTTCACCACTGCTACCACTTTCCCTGTTCTTTCTTTCTTTCTTTCTTACCATCACCACCACACTTCTCTCTCTTCCCTGTTTCTTTCTTTCACACTTTCTTACCATCCTGCTTTTCTCTCTCCCTTTCTTTCTTTCTTTCTTTCTATACTGCTCTCCTCCTGTTCTTTCTTTCCTTTCTTTCTTACCATCACCACCATACCTCTCTCGCTCCTGTTCTTTCTTTCTTTCTTTCTTACCGTCCACACTGCCTCTCTGTTCTTTCTTTCTTTCTTTTCTTACCCATCCACCACACTGCTCTCTTTCTCTTTCTTTCTTTCTTTCTTACCGTCACCACTCTCGCTCCTGTTCTTTCTTTCTTTCTTTACCATCCACCTATTTTCTCTCTCTTCTTTCCTTTCTTTCTTTCTTTCCATCACCACACACTGTACCTTTCTTTCTTTCTTTCTTACTTTTCTTTCTTTCTTTCTTTCTTTCTTTCTTACATCCCTACTCTCTCCCTTTTCTTTCTTTCTTTCTTTCTTACCGTCACACACACCCTCTCGCTCCTGTTCTTTCTTTCTTTCTTTTCTCTTACCGTCACCACTGTACACTGCTCCCTCCTCTCCTGTTCTTTCTTTTCTTTCTTTCTTACCGTCACCACTGTGTACACTCCTCTTTCTTTCTTTCTTTCTTTACTGTACCTACTCTCGCTCCTGTTCTTTCTTTCTTTCTTTCTTACCGTCACCACTGTACACTGCTCTCGCTCCCTGTTCTTTCTTTCTTTCTTTCTTACCGTCACCACTGTACCTCTCGCTTTCCTTTCTTTTCTTTCTTTCTTTCTGTCTTTTCTTCCTTTCTCTTTCTTTCTTTCTTTCTTACGTCACCACTGCTCTCTCTCCTATTTCTTTCTTTCTTTCTTTCTTACCGTCCCACACACTCTCTCCTATTTCTTCTTTCTCTTACAGCACTGCTCTCGCTCCCTGTTCTTTCTTTCTCTTTCTTTCTTTCATCCTGCTCCCTGTTTTTCTTTCTTTCTTACCGTCCCCACCTTTTCTCTCCTCCCTGTTCTTTCTTTCTTTCTTTACCACCTGTACACTCCCTCTCTTCCTGTTCTTTCTTCTTTCTTCATCACCACTGTACCTGCTCTCGCTCCTATTTCTTTCTTTCTTTCTTACCGTCACCACTGTACCCTCGCTCCTGTTCTTTCTTTCTTTCTTTCTTACCGTCACTGTACACACTACTCTCCTATTTCTTTTCTTTCTTTCTTTCTTACCATCACCACCTTTTCTCTCTTCTTTCTTTCTTTTCTTTCTTACCGTCACCTTTCTCTCGCTCCCTGTTTTCTTTCTTTCTTTCTTTCACCGTCACCACTGTACCTTCTTTCTTTCTTTCCTTTCTTTCTTTCATCTTTCCTTCTGATACATGCTTTAGTTCCACAGTCAGCATAACCAGTGTGTGTGTAGGAAGCACAAGGGGCTGCACAGGGAAGATAGTGTATATATATAAATGGTAGGCTTTATAGAGTGAAGCACATGATGGCTTATGTGATGCAGAAACTTTGCAGCTATGATGAAGTAGAAAGGCAAAGGCTTAAGTAAACACAAAGAAACACCTTGCATTGTAAAATATGCAAGCTTTAAGTAAACTTCGTGTGGTAAAAGCTTGTGTAAAAATAGGTATCAAGAACATCCTCCCCTTTCTGATCTGGCTAAGCCTAGTCTTGGTTTTTTGTGTAGCTAGTTTCACACATTTTAGTACAGGCACAGACTCAGTATAAGTGTAAGCAGTGTCCCTATGTAAAAATTAAATTTTGCACACAGGTCTGTTTGTAGTCTCTCTCTGTTACAGTGCCTGGGTGTCTCTCCTTCCTTCCTTCCTTCCTTTCTTCCTTCCTGCCTCCCCTCCTCTCCTCATACTCCTTCCTCCTTCCTCCCCCGCAAAGAGCTTTTAGAAAATGTCTCATACATTGTTGGTTAGGTTAGGTTAGGTTTGGTTAAAATAAGTTTGTTCTTTATTTAGTTACTTAGTTTGTTATTTGTTTGTTTGTTGTTTGTTTGTGTTAAGTAGTGTTTGGTGGTAGTACCACTGTGTGTGTGTGGTGTGCTAAGTGTGGTAGGCAAATAGTGTGCAGTGATGCAAGCATTAGTGGAGAAGCATGTAAAACGTGAATATGTGAGCTGTGCTAGGTATATTGATACGTCATGCAAAACGTGGTGAAGCATACAAAAACGTGGTAAACGTGTACAACGTAGTATAAACATACGTGTAATGCAAACATTGCAAAAACGTAGTATGGCAATACCACCTACAAAAATGTGTGAAAGCAAGCGTGCCGGAAGCCATTGCAAATATGGCTTTTTGGCGTAGTATTAAACGTGTACGCGTGGTGTAAGCATTTTCATTATGATAAACATTACGCGTAGTGAAATTAGCCTGCAAAATGTGGTACGCAAGCGGCAAAAACGTGTGGTGCCAGGCGGCTGCTACCTGCGGGCAAAGGCGTGGTGCATTTCGCCTGCTGGAATGCATGATGGAAGCGTGTAGGCATCGGTGCGTGTGAGGCGTGGTGTTGAAGTAACCGAAGCGTCGTGAAGCGTGCTGCCGTGCTGATATGAAGCGTGTGGTAAGCGTACAAAACGCGTGGTGGAAGCGGCGCGTATTGCGATGCTATGAGCGCGGTAAACGTGATGAAGCGTGCAGAGTGTGTGGTGAAGCGTGTGGCTGTGGTAAACATTTTGCTGCGTGGTGGGCGTGCGGTGTGGTGGAAGCGTGCTGCGTGCCGGAAGGTGGTGGTGGAGGCGATGCGCTGCGGGTGTTGCGGTGGAGGCGATGCAAGGCGTGGTGGGCGTGCTGGGTGTGGTGGGACGTGTACTGGGTATGCAAGGCGTGGTAGAGCGTGCAAGGCGTGGTGGAGGCGTGCAAAGACGTGGTGGACGTGCTGGGTGTGGTGGAGGCGTGCTGAGGTGTGGTAGGCGTAGCAACGCTGTCGTGCAAACGTAAAACGTGGTGGGCGTGCTAGGTGTGGTGAAGCATGCAAAGGCGTGGTGGAGGCGTGCAAGGCGTGGTGTGGGCGTGGTAATGTTGGTGGAGGCTTGGTAGAGGTGCGGTAGGCGTGGGTGTGGTATGGTGAAGCGTCGGTGGAAGCGTATGAAGTATGGGCGTCGGTGGAGCCGTGGTAGAGGTATGGTAGAGCGTCGGTGAGGCGTGTAAACTACAGCCCTCTCTCCTCCCATTCCTTCCCTTCCCCCTCCTCTCTCCCCTCCTCCAACCTCCCTCCCCATCCCCCCTCCCCCTTATGTCTGACCTTAAGTATATTTTTTAAATTTAATTCTATATTTTCTTTACTAAACTAAATCAAATTATTCTCATTGATTTAAGTAAACCTGTATCTTGTTTATATCATTTAAGTAATTTAAGTTTCATGGTTTGATGTTTGATTATAAAAAGTTGACTCCAAGTAACTGAAATTGATATTTGTTTCGCTTAATAACAAATGAATAAAAATAATAATCATAAAAAAATATAAAAAACAAACTAAAAAACACAAAATAAACCAAACATAAACATAAACAGACAAAAACAAACAAACAAATAAATAAATACAAAGAACAAATAAAAAAACAGAAAATAACAAATAAATAAACACAAATAAACAAATAAAAAACGTTACTTTTTTGTTTTCCTGTCGATTAAATTATTATTTATTTTATTTATTTATTAAATTGTTTTTTCTTGTTTTGTTTTTTTTAATAATTTTTTGATCTTGTTTTTATTTCAGCATCGATGGTGACAGGTAAGATAGGCACAGGTGTATAGCGTCTGTACTGCTCTGTCAACATATAACTCAACCTCCCTCCTATACTCTGGTTTCCTCCCTCCCTCCCTCTCAACTCTTTCGGCGTTCAACTCTCTCTCTCTCTCTCTCTCTCTCTCCTCTCTTCTCTACACACAGGCCCTACGTTGTCTCACCCAGGCTCGTAGTCTCTAATAACATAATACTCTCTCTTAGCTGTAACCGAAGCACAGCCTTAGTACTAGTGTCCCTGACTTCAGGCGGTCACTCAAGAACAGTCACTCAATCAGGACACAGCTACTTCTCCCAGGACGGTGGTAAAAGTGAGTCACTGTTCTTAATATCCTCAAATGTAAATTTCACATGTGTTAGCTAAATTGTGTAAGTAAAATATAATTAGTAGTAATATTAGTAGTATAATGTGGTAACGTAGTGAGTAGTAATAGTGATAAATTTCATGTTATTAACATGTAAATGTAGTAGTAATGGCATGTGTAAAACATTTTGGTGTGGTGTATCATGTGGTAGTGAAAAACGTAAGAATGTGGTAAATGTGTGGTGGTGTAGCAGAGTGTGGTAGTAGTGGTGGTGAGCCTATCCAGAGTGTGAGTCAGCTGTCAGACCTAATCCATCACTTGCCCTCACCCCTCCCCCCCTCACCCCCTTCCCCACACCCCCCCCTCACCCTCCTCTCCTACCCACCACACATCCCTCCTACCCCACACACCCACTCACCTCCCTCACCCTCTACACACCTCCCACCTCCCTCCCCCCTCCTCACCTCCCACACTCCCACCTCCCTCCCCACTCCCACCTCTCACCCCCACACCCACCTCCCTCACCCCTCCCTACACACACACTCCACCTCCCTCACCCCTCCTACACACACACCTCCACCTCCCTCACCCTCCTACACACACCTCCACCCCTCCCTCACCCCTCCTACACACACACTCCACCTCCCTCACCCCTCCTACCCCCACACACCCCACCTCCCTCACCCCTCCCTCCCCACACCTCCCCCTCCTCACCCCTCCCTACACACACACACACCCCCTCCCTCACACCCCTCCCCTACACACACACACTCCACCTCCCTCACCCCTCCCTACACCCCACACACACTCCCACCTCCCCTCCACCCCTCCCCACACACACACACCCCACCTCCCCTCACCCCTCCTACACACCCCTCCACCTCCCTCACCCCTCCCCACCCCTCCCACCTCCTCACCCCTCCTACACACACACCCCCCCACCTCCCTCCACCCCTCCACACACACACTCCCACCTCCCCTCACCCCTCCCTACACACACACACACCCCACCTCCCCTCACCCCTCCCCACACACACACTCCACCTCCTCACCCTCCTCACACACACACCTCCACCTCCCTCACCCCTCCCCTCCACCACCCTCCCTACACACACCTCCCACCTCCCTCACCCCTCCCCTACACACACACACCCCACCTCCCTCCCCACCCCTCCCTACACCCCTCCCACCTCCCTCACCCCTCCTACACACACACACCCCACCTCCCCTCACCCCCTCCCTACACACTCCACCTCCCTCACCCCTCCCACACACACACTCCACCTCCCTCACCCCTCCTACACACCCCCCACACCCCCTCCCTCACCCCTCCTACACACACACACTCCCCCTCCCTCACCCCTCCCTACCCCCTCCCACCTCCCCTCACCCCCCTCCCCACACACACCTCCCACCTCCCCTCACCCTCCCCACACACCTCCCACTCCCTCCCCTCACCCCTCCTACACACACACTCCCACCTCCCTCACCCCTCCCCACACACTCCCACCTCCCTCACACCCTCCCACACACACCCCCCACCTCCCTCCCCCTCCCCACACACACTCACCTCCTCACCCCTCCTACACACACACACCCCCCTCCTCACCCCTCCCTACACACCCTCCACCTCCCTCACCCCTCCCCCACACCTCCCCTCCCTCACCCCTCCTACACACCTCCACCCCTCCTCACCCCTCCCTACACACACCCCACCCCACCTCCCCTAACCCTCCCCTACACACACCTCCACCTCCCTCCACCCCTCCCACACACACCCCACCTCCCCTCCCCTCCCTACACACACCCCACCTCCCTCCACCCCTCCCTACACACACACCCCACCTCCCTCACCCCTCCCTACACACACACACCTCCCACCTCCCTCACCCCTCCCTACACACACCTCCCCTCCCCTCACCCCTCCCCTACACACACACACACCCCACCTCCCCTAACCCTCCCTACACACCTCCCACCTCCTCACCCCTCCCCACACACACACCCACCTCCCCTCACCCCCTCCTCACACACACACACACCCCACCTCCCCCTACCCCTCCCACACACCTCCCACCTCCCTCACCCCTCCTACACCTCCCACCTCCCTCACCCCTACACACACACACACCCACCTCCCTAACCCCTCCACTCCACCTCCCTCACCCCCTCCCTACACACCCACCCTCCTCACCCCTCCTACACACACACACACTCCCACCTCCCCTCACCCCCTCCCCACCCACTCCACCTCCCCTACACCCTCCCTACACACACACACACCTCCCCCTCCTCACCCCTCCCTACACACACACACTCCACCTCCCCTCACCTCTACACACCTCCCCTCCCCTACCCCTCCCCTACACACTCCACCTCCCTCCACCCCTCCCCACCCCCACCTCCCCCTCCCCTCACCCCTCCCCTACACACACCCCCACACTCCACCTCCCCTCACCCCTCCCCACACACACTCCACCTCCCTCACCCCTCCCCTACACACCCCCTCCCCACCTCCCTCACCCCTCCCCACACACTCCCACCTCCCTCACCTCCCCCACACACCTCCCCTCCCTCACCCCTCCCCTACACACACACCCCACCACCCACACCCCCATCACCCAACACCCCCCACCACCCAACACCCCCACCACCCACTACCCCACCAGATTGATATTTGAGAATTGATTAGGTAAGGCATCGTAATAGGTAATGGTAGGAGTGTGATTTTAGGGCCATGGTATAAATTAGCTTACCTGCCCCACAAGCTGCAAGACACCTGTATAAGGATTTAAAGCAAATTGGTGGCACATGCCCTACCCTCTTCTCTCGTGCTACTGTTTGTGCTACTTTGTTCGTGTTAATTCAGTTTTTGTTACTTCATTCTTGTTACTTCATTCGCGTTATTTTATTCGTGTTACTTCATTCGTGTTACTTCATTATTGCTACTTCATTCTTGTTACTTCATTCTTGTTACTTCATTCTTGTTACTTCATTTTTGTTACTTCATTCTTGTTACTTCATTATTGTTACTTCATTCTTGTTACTTCATTCTTGTTACTTCATTCTTGTTACTTCATTCTTGTTACTTCATTCTTGTTACTTCATTCTTGTTACTTCATTCTTGTTACTTCATTATTGTTACTTCATTATTGTTACTTCATTCTTGTTACTTCATTCTTGTTACTTTCTCCTCCCTCCAAGCTAATCACTACTACTCCTACTGTCGCCGTGTTAATTCCGTCCAGGTAATACACGTTATGTCTGCTTATTTTACCTGTGGTTGTTATTACCTCAGTCGGCGTGACGCATATACATACACACACACACACACACACACACACACACACACACACACACATATATATATACGCATACTCGCATACAACAGACAGGTACAAACACTGGTGATGGGGTAGCCAATGAGAGGGCAGCGGTTGATGGGGCTGCCAATAAGAAAGCAGCTTGTGAGGGCAATATGAGAGGGCAGCGGGTGAAGGGGCAGCCAATGAAAGGGCACTGTTGATCGGGGCAGCGTATGAACATAAGAACATAAGAATGGAGGAAACTGCAGCGGGCCTATTGGCCCATACTGAACAGTCCCGTTTACACCCAACCCCTATTGCTCATATAATCATCAACCTACAGTATGTTTGAAGCTTACCAAAGTGTTCGAGTTAATGATGATGTTTGGTAACTTGTTCCATTCATCCACTACTCTGTTTAACCAATATTTACCTATCTCACGCCTAAATCTAAATTTATCTAATTTAAAACAATTGTTACAGAGTTCGCTCCTGGTGGTTCGCTTGTGACTGTGCAGCCAATAAGAGAGGCAGCGGTTTTATAAGACAACCAATGGGAGGGCAGCATTTGGTCAGGGCAGCCAATGAGATGGCAATTTGACTGGGCAGCCAATGAGAGGGCAGCGGTTGATGGGGCAGCCAATGAGAGGGCAGAGGGTGATGGTGTAGCCAATGAGGACGGCGGGTGATGGGGCAGCCAATGAGAGGGCAGAGGTGATGGGGCAGCAATAATGCCAAGTTACAGAAACGTATCCTAACCTACCAGGGTGTGTGTGTGTGTGTGTGTGTGTGTGTGTGTGTGTGTGTGTGTGTGTGTGTGTGTGTGTGTGTGTGTGTGTGTGTGTGTGTGTGTGTGTTTGTGTGTGTGTGTGTGTGTGTGTGTGTGTGTGTGTGTGTGTGTGTGTGTGTGTGTGTGTGTGTGTGTGTGTGTGTGTGTGTGTGTGGCGGATTAAGTATTAAAGATATGAGCTCATGATGGCGCGGATTGACCGTGTGTGTGTGTATTATCATGTGTCTATGGCGTGAGAGACGATCCGCTGATGAGGGGAGGCGAGGAGAGGGGAAGGGGAGGAGAGGTGGGGAGAGGGAAGGGGAGAGAGGTGGGGAGGGGGAGGAGGAGGTGTTCATTCAACAGATCATGATAATATTTATAGTGGTTTAACGTTCCCAACCCCTCCTTGCACGATACACACACACACACACACACACACACACACACACACACACACACACACACACACACGCACACACGCATTCACTTAACTCGCTATTTTAGTTGGTTAGAAATATTGATGAATCATTACCCACTTTAGGGAGGGGGGGTACAGAATGCTTTATAATGGTGTCCAGGCTGTTATTACCTGGTGCTCCTGCTGCTGCTCCTCTACCCTACCTCCCCTCCTCTACCTACCTCCTCCTCTTCTCCTCCTCCTCCTCCTCCTCCCTCCTACCCCACCTCCCCCTCTCTACCCTACCTCCTTCTCCTCCTCTACCCCTCCCCCCTCCTCTACCCTACCTCCTCCTCCTCTCCTCTACCCTCTCCCTCCTCTACCCCTACCTCCCTCCTCCTCTACCCTACCTCCTCCTCCCCTCCTCTACCCCTTCCTTCCCTCCTCTACCCCCCTCCCCTCCTTCTCCTCCTCCCTCCTCCCCCTACCTCCTCCTCCCCTCCTCCTCCCCCCACCTCCCCTCCTCCTCCTCCTCCCTCTACCCTACCTCCCCCTCCTCCTACCCCTACCTCCTCCTCCTCCCCCCCTCCTCCTCCCACCTCCCCTCCTCCTCCTCTACCCTTCCTTCCCCTCCCCTTACCCTACCTCCCCTCCCCTCCTCTCCTCCTCCACCCTACCTCCTCCTCCCCTCCTCCCCTCTACCCCTTCCTCCTCTCCTCCTCCTCCTCCTCCTCCCTCCTCCTCCTCCTCCTCCTCCTCCCACCCACCACCACCACCACCACCACC
Source organism: Homarus americanus (assembly GCF_018991925.1). Lineage (NCBI taxonomy): Eukaryota > Metazoa > Arthropoda > Malacostraca > Decapoda > Nephropidae > Homarus > Homarus americanus. Next base: position 22,916 of record NW_024713933.1, read on the forward strand.
ACCACCACCCCTACCTCCTCCTACCACCTCCTCCTTCTGCTGACGATTTTAGGAAAGTCTTCGAGGTAGTGGATAATGACGAAAATTACGATGTTATTTACTTAGACTTTAGCAAAGCATTTGACAGAGTACCGCATCAAGGCTTTGAGAAAAATTAAGGCTCATGGTATCAGGGAAAGTTTAATTGGATAAGATCATGGCTCACCGATAGAACGCAGAGGGTCAGCGTAGATGGTGTTAAATCTGAGTGGGGTGTTGTAACCAGTGGGGTTCCCCAGTCAGTACTAGGCCCACTCTTGTTCATAATCTACATAAACGATCTAGATACTGGGATCAGCAGTGACATAAGCAAGTTTGCGGATGACACCAAAATAGGGCGGCTGATTTATTCAGGGCAGGATGCAAATGCATTACAGGAGGATCTAAATAAACTGCAGGGTGGTCTGAAAATGGCAAATGAAATTCAACACCAGCAAGTGCAGCGTACTTAATATTGAAGAGCAAATACGTATACAGCCTTAACAACATCAACCTGAGAAGTCGACTTGTGAAAGACCTGGGGTACTTAATAGCCCGGACCTACGGCTAGAAAACAGTGTGTTAATGTTCGAAATAAGGCAAAACAGAGTAGGGATTTATATCTAGAAGTGTAAGTAATAAGAGTGCAGAGATCTTATTGCAACTATATCTTGCGCTAGTCAGGCCGCACCTGGATTATGCGGTTCAGTTCTGGTGCCCTTATTATAGAATGGATATCAATTCACTAGAGTCGGTGCAGCGAAGAATGACAAAATGATTCAGGACTTAGAAACCTTCCATATCAGGATAGGTTAAAGCTGAACTTGCATTCCTAGAAAGACGAAGAGTGCGGGAGATATGATAGAAGTATTTAAGTGGGTGAAAGGAATCAATAAAGGGATATAGGTAAGTTCTTATAATATCCAGCAGGATAGGACTCGGAGCAACGGATTTAAGTTGGATAAGTTTAGGTTTAGGAGGAGATAGGAAAAACTGGTTCACAAATAGGGTGGTGGACGAGTGGAACAAGCTTAGCAACTTTGTAGTAAGTGGGGAACGCTGGAAAGTTTCAAAGGAGGCTAAATAGATTCATGGATGATAGAAGTTGTAGTCTCTCGACAGGAGCTGCATGCACAGGCCAACCGGCCTTTGCAGACTCATATGTTCTTATGTTATTATGTTCTTTTCCTCCTCCTCCTTCCTCCTCTTCTCCTCCTCTCCTTCTACCCTACCTCCTCCTCCTCCTCCTCCTCCTCCTCCTCCTCCTCCTCCTCCTCCTCCTCTCCTCCTCCTCCTCCTCCTCCGCGACAAGTGAATTCTTATTTCATCAAGGTGTACATTACTGCTGCCACGCTGATGATTGCCCTGCCGGGGTCTGCCAGGGTCATGTTACCATGTTTGGGTCTGCCAGGGTCTGCCAAGGTTATGTTACCATACTGGTGGTGTCCTGGTGTGGTGTGCAGGGTGTGTCAAGGTGTGTCAGGTGTGCAGGTGTATCAGGGTGTGTAGGGTGCAGGGTGCGTATGGTGTGTAGGGGTGTGTGCAGGGTGTGTCAGGGTCACAAGGCGAAGGGTGTTTGTCCTGTCAGAGACGATTTGTCAAAGAGCTACAATGACCCAGAAGGGGGACGATGAGGATGGTTGAAGGAGGAGGAGGATGAGGTGAAGGTGGGAGGTAGGAAAGAAGGAGGAGGAGAAGGTGAGAAGGAGGAAGAGGGGGAAAGGAGGAAAGATGTGGGGGGTGAAAGGAGACAAGGAAGGTGAAAAATGGAAGGGGGTAGAGGAAGAAGGTGGGACAGGTACGGGGGTGGGGAGGTGCAGAGGTGCGGGAAGGGTGCAGGAGGGTGCTAGGGGAGGATTTAAAACGACATATCTAGTTCTTAATCTTTCAAGGCAACATTGTCACAAGACTTTTATCAGGTCCTCTCCATGACCTGTGTGTGTGTGACCTGTGGTGTGTGTGGTGACCTGTGTGTGTGTGTGGTGACCTGTGTGTGTGGTGACCTGTGTGTGTGGTGACCTGTGTGTGTGTGTGGTGACCTGTGTGTGTGTGTGTGGTGACCTGTGTGTGTGTGTGGTGACCTGTGTGTGTGTGTGGTGACCTGTGTGTGTGTGGTGACCTGTGTGTGTGTGGTGACCTGTGTGTGTGTGTGTGTGACCTGTGTGTGTGTGGTGACCTGTGTGTGTGTGTTGACTGTGTGTGGTGCGTGTGTGTTTGGTGACCTGTGTGTGTGTGGTGACCTGTGTGTGTGTGTGTGACCTGTGTGTGTGTGTGACCTGTGTGTGGTGTCCTGTGTGTGTGTGTGGTGACCTGTGTGTGTGTGTGGTGACCTGTGTGTGTGGTGACCTGTGTGTGTGTGTGGTGACCTGTGTGTGTGTGACCTGTGTGTGTGTGTGACCTGTGTGTGTGTGTGGTGACCTGTGTGTGTGTGTGTGACCTGTGTGTGTGTGTGGTGACCTGTGTGTGTGGTGACCTGTGTGTGTGTGTGTGGTGACCTGTGTGTGTTTGGTGACCTGTGTGTGTGTGTGGTACTGTGTGTGTGTGACCTGTGTGTGGTGACCTGTGTGTGTGGTGACCTGTGTGTGTGTGTTGGTGACCTGTGTGTGTGTGTGTGGCCTGTGTGTGTGTGTGTGGTGACCTGTGTGTGTGTGTGTGACCTGTGTGTGTTTGGTGACCTGTGTGTGTGTGTGGTGACCTGTGTGTGTTTGGTGAGCTGTGTGTGTGTGGTGACCTGTGTGTGTGTGTGGTGACCTGTGTGTGTGGTGACCTGTGTGTGTGGTGACCTGTGTGTGTGTGTGGTGACCTGTGTGTGTTTGGTGACCTGTGTGTGTGTGTGTGTGTGGTGACCTGTGTGTGTGGTGACCTGTGTGTTTGTGGTGACCTGTGTGTGTGGTGACCCGTGTGTGTGGTGACCTGTGTGTGTGTGTGTGGTGACCTGTGTGTGTGTGACCCGTGTTTGTGTGGTGACCTGTGTGTGTGTGGTGACCTGTGTGTGTGGTGACCTGTGTGTGTGTGTGTGTGGTGACCTGTGTGTGTGTGTGGTGACCTGTGTGTGTGTGATGTGTGTGTGGTGACCTGTGTGTGTGGTGACCTGTGTGTGTGTGGTGACCTGTGTGTGTGTGTGTGTGTGTGGTGACCTGTGTGTGTGTGTGTGGTGACCTGTGTGTGATCTGTGTGTGGTGACCTGTGTGTGTGTGGTGACCTGTGTGTGTGGTGACCTGTGTGTGTGTGTGGTGACCTGTTGATCTGTGTGTGGTAGCCTGTGTGTGTGTGGTGACCTGTGTGTGTGTGGTGACCTGATGATGTATGTGTGGTGACCTGATGACCTGCCCCCACCCTCACCTGTCCCCACCCACACCTGTTCTCACACACACCTGTCCCCACCCACACCTGCCTGCCCCACCCACACCTGCCCCACACCTGCCCCCACCCACCTGTTCCGCACCTGTCCTCCAGCCACACTTGTCCCCCCTCACTTGTCCCCCCACCCTGTTCCTCATCCACACCTGTCCCCATCCACACCTGTCTCCCAGCCACACCTGTCCCCCACACTCACCTGCTTCCCTCACTTGTCCCCCACCCACACCTGTCCCTCACCCACATTTGTCCCCCACGTCACCTGTCCCCACCCACACCTGTCCACCACCCACACCTGTCCCCACCCACATCTGTCCCCTACCGTCACCTGCCTCCCCACCCTCCACCTGTCCCATCACCCACACCTGTCCCCCCACTCACCTGCTTCTCACCTTCACTTGTCCCCACCCACACATCCCTCACCCCACACACCTGTCCCTCACCCATTTGTCCCCACACGTCACCTGTCCCCCTAG
>NW_024713934.1:0-8086 GCF_018991925.1 Homarus americanus
ACAGGAAACCAGATGCCAGATGAACATCGATGCCGCCGAAATAAACTGCGAAGATTTAGGAGTAATGATAGTGGGCATGGCGAAGTAAACAATGTGTTTTTTGCTCGTAAGAAGGCTAATAAAGAGTACTTGGGTTCGCCTGAGGAAAGGTGTTAGTTACAAGGCCCAGCGAGGTCATCCTAAAACTGTATCTTGCTTGCTCTTGTGAGACCACACACACACCTGGATTCGCCCAGTTCAGTTCTGGTCACCGTATTACACGAATGGATATAGAATCTCCTTGGGAAAATTCGGGGAATAATAAGACTAATCGGGCATTAGGAACCTTGAGTATAGAAGACAGGTTAAAAGCATCTTAATTTGCACTCCTTGAGGCGGCGTGATAGAGGCGAGGCGACCTGATATAGAGGTTTATAGAGTGAAGCCAGGGCTGACCAGGGACATTACAAAGGTACTCAAACTAATATCAACCAGAACAAACTACGTAACAATGGTTTTAAATTAGACAAATTTAGGTTAGGCGTGAAATAAATTAAACACTGGTTTAAAACAGAGTAGTGGATGAATGAACACGATTTACAAATATCATCATTAACTCGAATCGGCTGAATTGCTTCAAACATAGGTTGGATGCTCCTTATGAGCAATAGGGTTGGGTGTAAACAGGACTGCAGTGTATGGGCCAATAGGCCGCTGCGGACTCCATTCTTATGTTCAAACATGCTCCTTAACCTCACACATTGGTTCCGCATGCACCGGTATTTTTCTTAAGGCACAAACAAGCCCTTCAGAACCTAAGAGAATGTTCCTCTAAGTACCCACTAGACTCCTGGTCTCAGTGTGTGACCATTCATTCACTCAGCTAGCCTCCTTTTACACTGGGTACATCCATGAAACTGAAAGGAGTGAGCAAATCAGACCTTGTACAGTTGAGGGGAGCTCTAGCTTCCCATTAGGAAAAGGTTTTCACTAAACTGCCTTTAGATTTGTAGTATTGTGAGCCGAGGTGGAGGAGATCTGGTGACCCCAAACGATCGTCAAACGGGGACAGACGATGGTCCCACGTCGTTAATTGTACAACCAGACAGCTGATTTCACTCCAAGCCTCACTGCTAACTCAACTGCGTGGGCTCAACTCAGATGAGTGGACGCATTCAGATCGTGTGGACGTTCATACCTCAAGGGCTCTACAGAATCCCTGCAATATACCCTCTGTTAGCTATTGTCTCACATCACCTTCACTCACTCATTGTTTGTTCCTACCGCCCTATCTAAGCTCCGAGAGATTGAATAAAACTCACTTGTTAATACTGATGTTAAATGAACAACGGAAACCAGTTCACGTGGTCGTCTCTCCTGACCAATGCAGAGTTCCTGTCTGCTTGACCACTGCCTCACGACTCCAGACACGCGCTCCTTCAAGGCGTTCACGCCACTAGGAATTTATTTACCGCACAACTAATAGCATAATTCGGGCTTACGAAACATTTTCAAACTGGGAAACGATCTATAATCATTTTCAATTTAATAACTGTCATTTAATTTCATAATTCACGTCCAAATTAAGTCGCCAGAGTATACTTAATATTATATGGGCGCAGTTCAAGAAACTATCACTACATGCGCCACCATCACTCAGACGACCTTGAAAGACTCAGTATCGCCAATATTGGCATTGCGTCTCTAAATATTACACTGAAATTTCTGAATATTTTATATATAAATATATATAAATATATATATATATATATATATATATATATATATATATATATATATATATATATATATATATATATATATATATATATATATATATATATATGTAACCGGTCGGAATTACTGGACTTTAATTTCTCACTTGACTTGGGGTTTATAAAAGATTATTAGATGGTAATTGCAGTGGAAGCGCCCCTTTGAGAAAAATCCCGAACAAGCACAAGAACACTTAATTCTACTAAACAAAATTAATTGTCCGTGACCCGTGGAAGGATAGCGTCTGTGACTGGGATGAATGAGACACACTGTAAAATTTAGACACTTATATTCCCTCCAGCACTACAGACACAGTCAAATAATGGTTCACCAATATGCGCACCTCTTAACCTGAACTTAAAACACTACTCTGGGGAATAAAAGTTATACATGACATTGAAATTATTAGAAACTCAGACAATGCCTCATTAGACAACAACAAATTTAAAGTATTAAGAAATGTTGCTTGCACACATGAACCAGGCCTTAAGGGCTTTCAACAAAATATCAATCACTGAGAAAATGGTATTAAAAAATAAGAAATTAATAGCTCTACAATGAATAGGCCTTAAGGGCACTCACCAAAATTATATCCAGCACTGAGAAAATGGTATAAAAAAATAAGAACTTATTAACTCCACCCTCAATAGGTCTTCAGGGCACTCAACAAAATTATATTACCCCAACAGATGCACACTTCCTAACCTAACTTAAACTCTACTCTGGGGAACAGGGTTATACCTGAGATCGGAATTATAAAGAAAAATTAAATGCATCAAAGGAACTAAGTCACAGAATCACTTGCAACATATGGAAGAAACTCATCTGAAAACCAGTTCCCTCATTCTCTGGTTTCAATTAGTGACACCACATTAAAAACAATACTATCAATATTATTTAAGAAATATTTACTACACACATCATACATCAGTAACTGAAAAAAATAGTGTTAACTACACACAAAAATATTGTCACTATTATTAAGAAGTTACTGACTCCACCAATACCCGTGAACCATGCTTCCTAACCTAACACACACATAGATTCCACCTGCACCTGTAGTTTAAGGCCCAAATCAGCCTTTCTCCACCTTGGAAAATGTACCTCTAAGTTCCACTACTCCTGGGGCCAGTGTGTGGCCCTGTATTCACTCAGCTTGCTTCACTTTACCCTAATACATCCATGGAATGGAAGGGAGTGAGCCAATCAGACCTTGTACATTGAGGTTGTTGTTGTGGTTTTGTGTTGGTGCTTTGTATTGGAGCTGAGACCCCAATGCACGTCGTTGTTGGTCCGGGACAGCTGGTTTCACTACAATTCTCACCATACCAGGTGGCTCAAACCCAGGTCAGTGGACGGTCATACAGCTACCAACGGTCTCATCCGCCAGTGGACGTTATCGTCTGGGGTCTACAGAACCCTGAAAACTGGGCTGTTGCTGTTGTCTCACATCACTGTTTTTTTCCTACTGCCCTATCTGCTTTGTCTGAGATTGAATAAAACTTACTTGTTAATACTGATGTTAAATAAACGGAAGGAACCAGGTCACGCGATCTGTCTCTTCTGGTACAGAGATGGTCCTTGACCTTTCACAACTACGCTTGCTTCCTGGTTCACGCTTTCCAGGAGTGACTTATTTGCCAGACGATTATCAGCTTAATTGGACGTAACAACATTTCAGACTGGAAACAATCTATAATTATTTTCAATTTAACTAACTGATATTTAATTTCATGATTCGCGTCTCGCCGCATGAGCGCGGTCCCCTCAGACGATGAATCAGCATCGCCAATGCGGCGTTTGAAATTACACTGAAATTTCTGAATATTACATATATATATATATATATATATATATATATATATATATATATATATATAAATTATATTATATATATACATATATATATATATATATATATATATATATATATATATATATATATACATATATATATATATATATATATATATATATATATATATATATATATATATATAATCAACGACCTCACCAGCAAGGAATCGAACCCCTCGACCTACTGGTGGGACTAGGGCCAGCGATCAAAAAGTACTAGACTCTGTTAGCCTGTTCATCGAGCTGATGGCGCCGTGAACTGGGAAACTGCCCAGCCTCTATGTGGTGTCAGTAGCATTTTACCAATCCAGCTGGTATGAAACGCGAGGTACATATATAATTTATTTTGTCCATATAACACGCGACTTTGAACATAATCAACACTCACCAAGGAATCGAACCCCGACCACTGGGTGACTAGGGAACGCTACCGACAGCTACAAGCAGTTCTAGACCCCAGAATAGAGCCACACAAAGTTCATCGAGCTGATGGCGCCGTGAACTCATTGAAACCGCGTCTGTGCTCTTATGTGTCAGTAGCATTTTACCGAATCCAGCTGGTATGAAACGAGGTAATATATATATACCATTTTAGTCCATAACACGCGGACTTTGAACATATAATCAACGACCACCAGCAGCAGCTTCCCAATGAGGTTCACGGCGCCATCAGCTCGATGAACAGGCTTTGTGTGAAATATAACAGAGTCTAGAACTGCTTTTAGTGTCCTTGTGGCCTAGCTGGTAAGCGTTCCCTAGTCCCACCCAGTAGGTCGAGGGTCTGATTCTCATGCTGGTGAGGTCGTTGATTATATGTTCAAAGTCCGCTGTGTTATATGGACTAAAAATGAAGTATATATAGTACTCGCGTTTTCATACCAGCTTGATTCGGTAAATGCTACTGACACCACATAAGAGGCACGCAGTAGCCTCAATGACTAATACGGCGCATCAGCTCGATGAACAGGCTTGTGAAATATAACAGAGTCTAGAACTGCTTTAGTGTCCTTGGCCTAGCCGTAAGCTGCCCTCAGTCCCACCCAGTAGGTCGAGGGTTCGATTCCCTTGCTGGTAGAGGTCGTTGATTATATGTTCAAAGTCCGCGTGTTATATGGACTAAAATGAAGTATATATATATATATATATATATATTTCATGTAAATCCACAATGAAAACGTGGATAAGATAAATCTTGATAAAATCACACACGGAAAATGAAACAACGGAGCACCTTAGCTGTCTTTATTCAAGACATCTTCAGAGGCAACTGATTACATGGACAGAGAGAGGCTTAAATATACAGGGTGACCTTAAAACATGAGGTCAGGTCATAATGATGTCATCCACTAATCCACACACCAACACACACGGAGAGGAGCTTAAGAGAAGGGTGACGTGACTAGTCAGGTCAGGTCAAAAATAAGGACCCACAAAATAACACTATCTTACATCTAGATCAAAGGTTTTCAAAGCATTTTTAACCTTGGGCCACTGACAAATAAATTTATGTAACATATTATCAGTTTTGAACTGATCATCACTAAGGTTTATTGATTTTAATTCCTTAATCAAACTAGCTTCAACCAGAAGTCTTTCTGTGACACAAGATGATCTGAATACTTCTAAGTTTTTTCCCAAGCAATGGGGTGATTATTATTCCTAACATGAACGAACAAGGCACTGCTTTCAGATGCTGTTCTGATATTATACTTATGTTGTTTGATTCTGAGCTGCAGTGTTTTCCTGTCTGTCCTACATAATTACAATTTCATTTGCTACATGGAATACAATAAACACTTCCATTTACATTCAAACTTGGGCTATTCCTTATTAACATATTGGTAATGGTTGAGTCATACTTGAAAACAACATTAATATTTGTCCCGTTAGTTCGGTCCCTTAAGCTTCTAAATATTAATGTTTTTTCAAGTATGACTCAACCATTACCAATATGTTAATAAGGAATATGTCTGGTGTGAAACAGATTAGCGGACCCTAGTAAACTTATTTACAAAAATCTTTAGACACCGGAGTTAAACCAGACTTGTGGAAACAGGCAAATGTAGTACCCATATTCAAAAAGGGAGACAGAGCATCAGCGTCAAATTACCCCCCGATCAGTTTGACGTCAGTAGTGGGGAAATTTCTTGAATCAATTATAGCAGATAACATCCGATCGCATTTAGAGAAGAGCAAATTAATCTATGACTCTCAACACGGGTTTACAAAGGGAAAATCTTGTCTAACATATCTGCTGACATTTTTTAGGAAAGTCTTCGAGGAGGAGATGGGAGAGGGAGGGCCCAACAGACCAGGCTGGCAGCCGCGTTAGCAGGCGTGCCGACTACACACGTCCTTACCCTATGAAGGCTGAAGGAAGTGTGTGTGTGTGTGTGTGTAAATGTATATGTTTACAAAAGAACGTAGTAATGTATATCATTTTTTCTAATTATTTATAAGCTAGCTGTAAGATAATTCGTATATATATCAAATTACTGTTAACATGGTGTGTCTTTTTATATACCTTCTTTGACATTATATTTGACATTATATTTGTGACAAAGCTGAACTGATTTGAAATCGTGTTTAAATGTCCATAGAATTTTGTCCAGGATTTTTGGTTTGAGACCACTGTACGGCAGCTTGGGAGATGGTTCAGGTGGAACCACAGTCACCAGCTCGCCGTGTCGGGTGCGAAGGCCTTTGACAATGTCTGATAAATGCTCCGTATTTGGATGCATATCAAATTACAGACTACATGATATTAGTTTGAGGTTTCATCAGTTTCTGAAGGATGGAAAATAGAGGAAAAGGTGGTTTTTATTGTGCATGCAGCAATTATATAGGGTGCAACAGGAGGAAGGGCAATACTTGAGAGCCATTGGCAGGTTTAAATTGAAATTCCCTAAAGTCTAACTTTCAAAGAAACCAGATGTGGACAGACAAGTACCTATTCGTTGCTTGAAACTGTTGTATAGCCTAGTCATCTGTAAAATATCTAGCTGCCATGTGATAAATTGAGAACCTCTATACATATAGTATACTTGTATTCACTGATTTACTCTCATAATAATTTGGGGAGAGAGAATGATGATACTTATAATCATTATTTATTAATTTTTTCTTTAGCTATTGAATTTAATTCTTGTATTCCTTCTGTCCTTCCCCCCCCCCCCTAGTAAATGGATAGCCCATGCTCACGGTTACTTAAATGCTTTTACACTGATACTGGCAGAAAAATCATAAAAGTACAAATAATTATGCAAAGAGGAAGAAGAAGCTTGTTAATAATAATATTTTTTAATAGTAAGAATAGGAATATCATAAAGATAATGTCATGAGAAGTTCAAGTGACCAACTGAAAGATAGTGTGCGAGGAAGAAAATCAGGTTAGCTGGTGGTCTTTTCCGGGATCCACTACACGCCAACGATGTCACATAATAAGCTCTGCCCATGCGCCTGGGTGGACTTGGTTTATTTAGACTTTGGAAACAATAGTGTTATATGTCTTAGGAATTAGTATACACAACTATAGGTTCAAGGACAACTTTCCCAGGGACAAAGTGGCAGATTAATAGGTAAAGAAAACGCTTAAATTCGTTATGGTAATAATATTTTTAAATAAATCTAAAAGTATAACATATAAGGGTTAAAGGTGCTAAAGAGTCACGTGACTGCGAAAATCTCGGAGATTGGTTGTGCCGCCACAGACTGCTCGAGCCGCCGATAGCCATATAGCATGATAACATTCCACAATGATTTCTTCCCTACTGTGTACTTCTCCCAAATTTTTCTTGTCAGCAGCGTGAAATGCATGTCCCGAGAAAAGGAAGTCTGAAAATGGAGGTACTCAGTGGTTTTACTTTTTTATTTTGTTACTGCCTTTTCCTTGTCCTGGAAAGTTCCAGGTATCTTTTAAGCTAGAAAGCTGAAGTTGAATATTCCACACTTTTCTTGTGTAATCTACGCCAGGTAATTAATATCTCTACTCTAACCTCTTCTGACTCTTCCTCCATCTTCAAACTACATTTTCAGTAAAGAACATATAAAAACAAAGCCCAATTTTGCTAAGTTATTTTTTCGTTGCAAATCCTGTGTTTCCAGGACAAGCAGTGCCGAGAGTAGCGCTGGGAATTCATTTGCATACATATGAAAAAGGTAAAAATCTAATGATATTTTTAGCATTCGTTTACCTTTTCATGCCATCCAAGAAATGATTGTTTTTTTTAAAAACATTTTTCTTTCTAAAACAGTTTAATTGTAAATTTATTTATGATTTAAAGATATGACATCCGAGGGTTTCTCTTATATTGTATAAGAACAGTATGTCGCTACCCGAGTTCTAAACCAGTGACTGTTGTATCGATTTGATATCTATAAGTCTATAACACCAGTTTACCACCAGTATACAGCCAGTTTTTATTTATGCTGCTCTGCTGTTACCAGTGTATAGCGACATAGACTGTACATAAGA